>NC_063162.1:63922263-64222263 GCF_023159225.1 Perognathus longimembris pacificus | reverse complement strand
TTAGTAACTTGTTGATTGGGGGCATTGGTGAGCTGACAGGCCTTACAATTTTTAACAATATTTTCAATAAGTTGGTCTCCTTGTCTAATTTTTACTTTGGAGTGTCGGAGCAAGTCCTGCATTCTTTGGGTTCCCATGTGAGAGGCTCGGTGGATTCTCTTAAGGATCCCCTTACCCAGCCCTTGTGGCAAGATAAGTTTCCCTTCACAAGTTTTCCACCAGTCATTATTTCCTTCTCTGTTCGGGGTTTTGTGGGCCATGGGAATTTTCTTTATCCACTCCAAGTCTTCTTGGGAATACTGGGGCACAGGAGGCAAAGCTCGTGGCCCTGGGTCTACTAGAGTCAATACCTCTGTTCATATGGAAGCTTGACCAATTCAGCAAACCCAGGTATCCACAGCCGGCAAAAGCCTGCTGTTGCTGTTCCCAGGAACTCTGACTTGTCTGGCTGATTTAGGCACAGGGATTTTCAGCACAGTCTCTTTATGTGCATCTGACAGCCAAGGCTTGCCCTCTCTTAATATGAAGCCCAGATAGGTGGCTTCAGGTGTACAAATTTGTGCCTTTTAACATTCTAGTTTGTAAAAGCTTTTTCCTGACTGGCTGGGGAACTGATCTCTGATGACCTAAAAAGTTACCTTTGCAGGCCTTTAACAGGTCTCAGTAAGGACACAATCTCAGGTCTACAAGCTTTCTTTCCTGAACAGATGTATCAGCTTAAAATTCTCACTGCCAGTCAGAGCTTTGAGTAGATGTGAGGGGTTGGGATTTTAAACTATCCTCTCATTGACAAACTTACCCTTACTAGCCACTATCACAGATGACTGGCAAGTTCCTGCCCAGTAGACAGACATGGGCATTAGAAAGGCATGCTTATGAACTATTCTTCTAGGACTTCCTGGCTTTGATTAACTTTTGAAAGGCCAAACAGGAGTGACTCTAGGATATGACACCATCTCTGCCATCCAAGCAGCGGCTTACTGCCTTTGGATGCTCCATTACTTTTGTCCCAGGAGTGAGTGACTTTTCACTGGACTTGGACTCAGGGCCTGAGCGCTGTCCCGCAGCTCTCCAGCTCAAGACTAGCACCCTACCACTTTGAGCTCCACACAACTCTGTTCCCAGCACTCTGCTGGCTGATTAGAGACAAGTCTCTCACAGGGACCTTTCTCTGCCCAGGCTGGCATCGAACTAAAGTTTTCAGATCATTGAGTCTTACAAGAGGCCACTTTACTCCAATTAAAGCAACAAGGTGGTCCACACAGAAGTAGTTTTTAAGCATGCTCTCACTTGGAACTTATTAAGGGCCAGTATTAGATCTTGACAAACTTATAGGAATCACCTGTGCTTCTTTGTAGGCCTTCTGGAAACTGTTACAGAAAAACCTATAAAGAAGCTGGAATGGCAATTAAACATTTTGGTAGCCATAATTCTCCTTTTCTCACTTTGCAATAATTATTTAGGACAATTTTACTTCCAAATTTCTTATCTAGAAATGTATTCTTGATTTCCAAAGCCTTTTTACTAACCCAACACTTTAGCTTTTATCTGCATTGGAAAAACTGAAGCTCACATTCTGAAACCAGGTGCCGCCCTTTGACTACGGGCTGCTTGTTTCAAAAGAGCCTTTTTTTTTTCTTCAGTCTCAGTTACTGCATGGCATGAAGACCTTTGAACTCAAATGACAATTTTTCCTTAATGCAAGAATTACAAGTAGAAATACTTATCCTTTCAGCTTTCCAATATATTAGTTAGAAACACTGGCCCATTTTGCCATTTCTTCCTCCATACATAGAGTTAATGAGAGTTTATTTCTATCCCCATTAGATTAATATATATATCCTTTTAAATCCAAATTTCTGACACTTAGCTCTGATTTTTTTAATTAAACATTTTTTAACTATAGTTCCTCTTTAAAACAATGCAATAATCCTTTAAAGCATTTGGTAATGCCCAAACTTGATGACCATTTGAATTTAAACTTAAACTCATTCAATTTTACATCATACTAACAGTCTTGAACATGTTCACACTCACACATCCACACACACATACATATTCAAAAGATCTTAAAGCACACAAAATAGGCATCAGCCGTACATTTTCCGGTGGCAAGAGATATTTTTGCCAATCTTACTCCTGCAACACGCAAATTTTAAGACAAAACCTTTAATATATAATTTTAGCATTCTCCAGCCTCATTTTCGAGGGCTTGATAGTCTTAGTAAAACATTTTTAGTCTTAGTAAAACATCTTAGCACACCAAATAATTTTCTGCTTAAGAAGGCTGGGTTGGGCCCACCCAGAGTTCTTTTTGTGGACACTCACATTGATTGTGAGCTGTCGCCTGTACGTCTCATGCAGGTTTGACACAAAAGAGACTGTCAGACTTATAAACACAGAGATGACAGCGCTGCACGGTGCGGTCACTCTCTGCCACCTGCGGCTGGCTTGGGCTGGCCCCGTGTCTGCCCCTGTTGGCGGCGGCTGCAGGTCAAGACTTGGGGCCAAAGCCTCCGTGCCCTGGGCTGCCGGCACCAGGACTGGTCGGGACCCTCCAGAGCAGAGGGCACAGCTGAAACATTTTAAGAAAGGCTGAACCCAAGCTGGAGTGTCCCTGTCAACTAGTTCCCTCCAGGTGTCTGAGCTAACTCCTTGACCTCCCTCCAGTGAGCTAGGGTCAAATCTAGGGGGCTAGATGGAGGTCCCCAAGATAGAACGTTATCCATAGCTCTGATCAGATGTTTACTTCAAAAGGCTACAAAAAAAAAAACAAACAATACAACACACAGGCCTGAGAATAAGAAAAGTTATGAGTTGGAGATCTCCTAGATTGGCCCACAAGCCTCCTCCTGCTAAGCAGAAGGAGCAGACCTAAGTTGGCCCAACCTCCCACAAGGGTGCAGGATGAGTGGACCCAAGTGGACTCAGAGTCTGGGGTGTCCCCCAGTCTCCCCGGGATTGCTGAGTAAGCACATCTGCTTCGACAGCCCTTTAAAGAACCCCTTTAAGAAATAAGCAAAAGCAAAACAGACAGACAAATTACAGGACAAGACAAATGAACTGCGCTGTTTCCTTACCTTCGGAGTCTGGGGTCTCGGGGGTCTCTGGGGCGATCCTGGACGAAACCCCAAATGTTGTGCCAAGTCGCAAGACGACCACCAAGAAGGCCACCGAGACTCAGACATTCCGAAATGCAAAAGCAAGGCAAGGTTTTATTCAAGCAACTCAGGCCTCATCCTACCCACTGACACAGCGGAGGTTAGGAGGGAGCCTCGAGCTGTGATTACACAGGGCTTATAAAGGCAAAAAACAAAGTTACAACAATCAGGTGTTCAAGCAAGCAAGATTAGGACACAGGTACAAATCTGATTGGCTCAGGGCTCGAGGCACTCTGGGGGCAGTCAGAGTTAAGCATTCCCAGTGGTTAGAGTTCTAGACTGACTGGGCCCTAATGGGCTTGTCCTGGGTTTGCTCACAGGGCCTGTTTATCTCAGGTTTGCATGGTAAAGTGGGGTTCGCGTGGTAAAGTGGGGCCTGACTTCAAAGTCTGGCACTTCAGGTGGCCACAGAGTTGCATTGGGGTAGCATTGGTCTTCCCCTTCCATGTCTCAGAAATTGTCATGGCTGCTGCAGAGAGCAGACTTGGTTGGCCTTTGGTCTGAGTGGATTTTGTGACTAGGAAAATCCTTTTAAAGTTGTCACCCTACTTAAACCATTAGGGCATCAGCCCACAAAAGCCAGAGTACTCAGAGTAAGCAACCAGGAATACTGGGAGATTTCAAATGTCTTTAACCAATCTGTGTAGAATTTTGCAGGCAACCCAGCAGGAGGTATGACAATCTATCCAGAGGATTCTGGGAGATGCCATTACAGCCTTGCCCAGATCCAACTCATCTCTCCTGCCTGCCTCCATCACACATGACTAATGAAGCCTGCTGATCCTAGATGGAAGACACAGCCACTGCTAAAGCTTAGACTTTCACATTATCCTGACCCTTAGCCCTCTTGATTGTTATTCATTTGTGTTCTCTTCCACCTTCCAGTAAGGTTAAATGATATGATTTGATGACACATGGATCTCGTTCAAGTCTGCTGTTTTCTAAGTGTGAACTCTAGCAAGTATTTATTGGTCAATTCTCAACATGTTACAGTTAAACTCTATTCTTATTGTTCTCCTTGTTGCTTTAATTGGAAATAAAAAGGGCTTGTATGGTTAAAACTCCTCAGATTGCAGTTCAAAGTCAGCCCAGGCAGAATAAAAAAACAAAACTCCCTCTAAAACTCCATCTCCCAACTAACCAGCAAAGAGCCAGACTGAAGCTTGGCTCAAGAGAACCAGTGAAATGCTGAAAGCGGCATGGCTCAAGTGGTAGAGCGCTAGCCTCGAGCAGAAGTGCTCAGGGACAGTGCCCAGGCCCTGAGTTCAAACCCTGTGAATGCCAATGGGGGCAAGCCATCCCAGCAACAAGAACCTAGACCCCTGGAACGCAGCCAGTTCAGGGAACAAGGATCATGGAGAGGAGTAAGAGGGGAATGATGTCACATCCTAAATGGAGTCACTTTGTCTAGCCCTTTCAAAATTAATCAGAGCCAGGAGATCAAGAGGAATACTTGCATTCTTGCCCTTGTTACTTGCTATTTGTATATATATATATATATATATATATATATATATATATACATATATATACGTATATATGTATATATATACATATATACGTATATATATATGTATATATATATGTATATATATATATATATATATATATATATATATATATATATATGCTTCTGACTGGTTACTCCCAACCAGTCCATTATCCCTAAACACTTCCCTCCTGCTCCCAGTCCAGTTATTCCTCCTTCCTTGTAATGGGCCACAATTGGGTTTATGTTCCAAATGGAACTTTTCTGGCTTATGCCCAGGGTGTGTTCTCCCATGTTGTTTATGTTAACTGGTCCTGTGAACTTGTCAGCCTTTTGCCTGACCTTTTCAAAAGTATCTTTTAACAGGATAACATCCCTCACCGAGGTCGCCACCTGGGAACTTGCAGTTCAAGGCCATCCTCTTACTACACTGCTGTGCCCAGCACAGATCTGGACCCTGAAGGCCCCAGCCCCAGGGACTCCTTGATGTGCCCAAGCTGCAGGAGGTAGCCAGAGGAGACCATGACACCCATTGGCCCTGATAACCATTCTCGTGGAAATGATGAGGACCTTTATCAACCAAACTGGATGGTACCAGGCCAAATGACGAATCAGGGACCCATGACTACTTTACCCCTTTTCAGCAGGAAGTAGTTCCAGAAGAGACAACCTCCGCCCATACTCCCAGCCTGGTACCCATCCTCTATTAATAAAAAACACAAGGGGGAGATGTGGGGCACTGGCCTGCAGCTTTAAGAGGCGGTCCTAGCCAGCCCACCTCTTCTCCAGCCCTGGGGCCATGTGGCTATTAGCCCCACCTGCCTTCTCCGGGTCTGGAACTGGAAAGGCCGCTCTAACCAGCCCCGCCTCCTGCCTCGGACTGCGTGTAAGGCAAGATGGCCGCTGGTGGTGAACGCAGAGGCGGTCCTGTGGGCCGTGACATAGATGTAGGCCGCCCCTTAGGGAGGTCCCTCAGAGCTCCACCCTGACAGCTCAGGCATCCAATCACAGCCCCTATGTAGGTGCATGTGCCCCTCCCCTTCCGCTGCCCTCCGACCAGTTTAAAAGAACAGCTCATTGCCGCCATTGAACAAGTCTTAGTGCTGACTGGCTCCTGGACTGTCTGTGTGTCTTCCGATGAAAGGCAGACTGGGGTGGCAGTTTGTCGGCCCTTTCCTCTTCTTGGCCAATCCAGGTGGGGTGTGTTTTCCCATCTCTCCTGCAGGACAGGAGAGCCCGGGAGGCTAAAAACCCCTGACAGACTGTGAGTTGGAGATGAGATGGGAACTTCTTTGGGCTCTCCTTTCTTAAGTTTACAGCCCCAAATTTGCAGGCTTTTGGAGTGGTGGTAAGCATGGCAGGTATTCTCTGTTTATAGCTAAGGAAGACTCCAGTGTGTGTGTGTGTGTGTGTGTGTGTGTGTGTGTGTGTGTGTGTGTGTGTGTGTAGATGCATTTTTACTCTCCAGTTATCAGTTGAGGAGCACCTGGACTGATCCACAACAATGCTGCTATAAACATAGATGTGCAACATAGATGCCCAAGAATGTTATGTTTTTTGAAGAACCTCCCTACCGATCTCCGTAGGGTTATGCTAGTTTGCATTCCTACTAACAGTGTGTGTGTGAATTCCTTTATGCCTCGGTCCTCACCAGCATTGTTGTTTTTTGTTTTGTGGATGGCTACCATTCTGGCAGTGGTGAGATGGGAAGTGGAGGTTAATTTTGGGTGTTTTTCAGGTGGTGTTTTTGTGTTTGTTTTGTTCCAGTCTTTAACTCAGGGCCTGGGTGATTGTCCTGAGTTTCTTGGGTCAAGGTCAAGGCTCTGCCACTTGAGCCAGAGCTCCATTTTCCAGATTTTTTGGTAGTTAATTGAACATAAGAGTCTCATGGACTTTCCTGCCTGGGATGATTTTGAACTGTGATCCTCTGATCTTGGGATTATGGGAGCAATTAGGATTACAGTGTGAGTCAGAGTCATCTGACTTCAGTGTACTTCTGATTTGCATTTCCTGTATAGCTAGAATGTTGAACATCTCTTCATTAATTGCTTTTCTGTACTTCCAAGAACTGCCTGTCCAATTCACCTGCTCATTTATCAATTGCATTATTTGTCTTTTTAGTGCTTTGAGAAAAATATTCTGGAATAGTAATTCCTTGTCTGGTGAATAGCTTGCAAAGAATTTTCCTCCATTACACAGGCTGTCTCTTCTTTCGGGTAATTATACAAAAACCTTTTAATTTACTGCAATCTCATTTATCAATTCTTGCTGTTATTTCCTGAGGTATTGGAATCCCCTTCAGAAAGTTGTTACTTGCAGCTATATAGCTATGTATTTTAAGCCATTTCTTGGGATTGTAAGGTACAATCTAGACTCATGCTTAGAAAAAAACCCGTTTCCAGGAGAAATTACTCTATTTATATATATTTTATTGACTAATTTATATTTTATTTACATTAAACATATAAACCTTAAGGCTGGTATATAAGTCAGTGGTAGAGCACTTGCCTAGCATATATAAGACCCTAGGAATGATGATCAGAACTAGGAAGGAAAAATAAAACAAAACACCATAGGATATTTTTGCTTTCCCATAGCTTCTCAAACTTTTCCATGTTGTTTGCATAGTTAAATAACTCTTTTATATGGCTACAAGTACTTTGGACTTTTAGGAAGTTAACTGGAGGTCAAAGTTCCAGGCCTTTCCTTGGGCTGCAAAAGATGCCGCATGGCTCTGGCCTCTGCTGGTTCTCTCTCGTGACCCCATTTTCCACATCACTCACTTTCACTCCCCTTCCCTCCATATGACAGCTTTACCTCAAAGTTCTCTGTAAAGAGCATTTCCCTCTGGTTGACCTTCTCACCTCTCACAGGTGGAAACCCAGAGAATTTGGAGAGACAAAAATGAAAACCTTTCTCTTTGCTTGGCTAGCAGACATTATTTATTCCCATCACCACCCTCGGCCAACCTGTTCATCCTATTTCACCCAGAATCCTGGACTGGCCTCTAGTCCAGTTCCTTGTTCAGTGCTGGTCTTCCACAGATCCATCCTTCTCAGTGTTCTCCAGAAAGTCAGCCTGTTCTTACCTTACCCTCTAAACCTAGTCCCACTGTCCCAAACTTCTCCACAGTAAGTTACAGCTTCTAGCAGAAACCCAGGAGAAAACCACACAGAATACCCTCTCCCTGGTGCTACCACTTCTCCACATCCCAAATTTTCATTCACTTGTCCTGCTGGTTCTAACTGAATATATTTACACTAGTCCATTTCTTTTCATCTCTGCACCCACATAGTCCTCAGTTCTGCCCATCACTTCTGATCTTTGGCAGCATGAACAGCCTCTGCCTCTTGTTCTCTGATCACTTCCTATCCCTCCATTCACAACGGGACTTCCATCAGTTCCAGGGTCTTACCAGCACCTTCCATCCACACAGCTTTTGTATTCATTGCCCCACCACTTGCATGGAAGCACTCTCTTCTCTGATCTTCAAAATACTGGCTCTGCCAGGCACTGGTGACTCACACCTATAATCCTTGCTACTCAAGAGGCTGAGATCTGAGGATCACAGTCCAAGCCAGGCCAGGTAGGAAACTCAATGAGACTCTAATCTCCAATTAATCACCAGAAAACCAGAAATGGATCTGCAGCTTAAAGTGGTAAAGTGTTATCCTTGAGCAGAAAAGCTTAGGGACAGTACCTAGGCCCTGAGTTTAAGCCTCACAATGCAGGGTGGGGGGCTACTTTTCATCTTCCAGGGCTCATCTATAAGGCCACTTCCTGAGACACTCACAGGCTATGTTTTCTAAAAGGAATTCCTTTTTCATTCTGTCCCAGAATCATGTTAGATTTTCTCTACCTCCAACATAAAATAATATCACTTCAATAAGTTTGCTTGTATTTTTATTTATTTACCATGTGAGTGAGAAGATTGTTTTGTTCAAAATACATCCCCAGAGCTCGGTCAAAGCTTAGCACAGCCTATATGCCTCATAAATAGTTGTTAAATGACAACAGTAAGTGAATGGAAGGCCCAGTGCCTTGCTGCCCTTCTTTGTCAGCTAATGGCTTCCTATTTTCTAAACTCCATAGAAATCTCTTGCAGTTTCTCTGTGACCTCTCCTGAGTTCTCATCCCAGCTTCCTCACTAGATCTGTGATTTTAAAAAAAGTAAAAGGAGGGGAGATGGAGGGAAGGCACAAACAGGCTTGGAGCAGACAAGTACCAGCCAGGGTGTAAGCAAATGGGACATTGGACAAACGTTCTTTATGATCCCAGACAGTGTCTCCACGATGTGATATATGAGTTTCTAAAAGCAGGAAGCAATGCACAGCTATGGTGACACACAGCAGTCACCTCAATTGCTTGAGGTAGGTAGAAAGATTATGGTACAAGGCCATCCCAGGTAAAAGCAGGAGACATTATCTGAAAAACAAACTAAGATCAAGAAGTGTCAAGTGTATAATTCAAGTGATAGGGGACTTGCCCAGTAAGCAAGGTGACCCTGAACTCAAACCCTAGTATTGCAAACAATAACAACAAACTCCACCATAAGGATTGGCCACCAAGATAGAAGATGCAGAACACATGGTAGTATTTTCCACTGTTCTTGGGGTCTTATGGGTGGCTGGGAAGGGATGTACACAGGCTAAACTCTCTGGTGCTTATTTGAGCCAATTGGCCCTAAGGTTCTTCAGAGAACAAGTCCCAGAATCAGCTGGTATGAGAGTAGGGGCCATGCTGGTCTAGTCCACACTCCATCTTCAGTGAGAAGTGAAGAAACAGCCTCTGCTGTGGGGACCAGAACCTAGGGATAAGGAGTAGTAACATCACAAAAAGCCTCGAGGGTGTGGTGTATCTGGATGGCAGCCTATCTGGGTAGTAAAGAAAGGAGATATATCAGCCCATTTCTTCTCTTGTCACTTAAAATGACCTTGGGAATCTGCTGTTGACAAAAGGGTCCCTCTAGCCCAGGCACTGTTCGGCTGTCCCCCTGATAAAAGCATCTGCCAGAGTCAGCTCATCTTTCCTGCCTCCTTGCCTGTGGAGATGTCCTGCTCTGACACTCCCAAGCAAGGCAGCTGTCAGGCCTGAAGCAGGTAGTACTGAGTCTTTTGGTGAGTCACCTCAGAATGTCTTTCCCTGAATCCTGGGTGTGCATCTTTGAGGATGGACCTTAGGGTTCAATGCAGCCCATGTGCCTCAATCCAACCTCATTATGGTGAGGGAGCAGAGGGCATCTGGATGCTTTTCACTGGATATCATCATTCTAAGAATCACCCTTGGAAGAATGTATAGACTTCTGATCATCCACGTAGATCAACCTATAGAGAGGACAGCATCTCCCATTTAACACTAGATGCAGGAAGTTGTCACAGAGTATCGGACAGGTACATATACTAGCCACAAACACCTTCTGGACAGTTTTATTGTCTCCATGTCCTTGGAACAGGAAGTGGAGCCTAGCATTAGAGATGTGAAATCTCCAAAGAGGCTACACAGCTGGCTCTGGTCCCAAGTCCAGTAGTTTTCTGAAGGCCCAGCAGTTAAGGTGTGAAAAATAATCATCAATAGGAATATCCTTCCAGGGTGTGGGGTGGGATGTGTGTGTGTGTGTGGGGTGTGTGTGTGATTGAAAGTTGTGCATAATAGGCTGCCATCTTGCTGATACCAAGTCAGTCAGTGAGATTCCTGTTGACCAAAGGGGCTGTTGGGAAGTCTGGAGTCCTTGTGATCTTGTAGGAGTTGTTGGGACTGGGGGCGGGGGAAGGGAGCAAAAGCTGGCTAGTATGAAGGTCTGTGGATACTGCTCATGCTAGGCAGCTGGGTCAGAAATGCTGGCTGATTGGTGGAACACACTGGCTATGGTGACCATAAAGCTGGCGCTTTAAGTAGAAGAATCTCTGTGGGTCTCCTGTCTTTTCCTTTAGCTTTGCTCTTTACTTTTGTCCTCTAGACTCTGTGGCAAGTGAATAAGCCCCAAAGCTGAAGCCATATGGATGACCCTCCTGAGGACAGGTGCTGCAGGGCCCAAAGCCCATCATGATGTAGAACTCTGAGCCACAGCACACACATCCTGGCCTCGTCCAATGCTCTTCCCTTCTCCAAACCACCCAAAGCCTGTCACTGTCCAAGCTCTGTACTAATGCATTTGTGGAGAAGGAAAGAAGGCCAGTCATCATCAGCCACCCAGTCTCCTGGTTAGTGACTCCCATAGAGAATGAGTCCCTGGATGAGGCAGAATAGTGGCTTATATTGGGAATGCTTTTAAAATATTTTCTACCCTGGGCAGTGCCTGCTTGACTCTGATCTTTTTCCTCAGAGCCCATCAAGAGGAAAGGATCTTTTCTGGGGCGTCATTGAGGGGTTGCTGGAACAAGTTCTCTTCTCTGTGGTCACCATGTAGCTCTTGATCACTTCAAGTCCATCAAGTCCACAGTGTTCAGGCTTGGGAATTTCTCACCTTGATTTCCAGAGTCTTCCTATAAAGACTGCCCACCACTCATTTGCCTTGAAACTCTCTTCTGTACTTGGTAGCTAAGTGGTTACTTTAAATCTAGCCAATGGCCCCATTCCTATCATGAAAATGCCACTGTAGGACTGGTGGATGCCTGTGCTCCATGCTCCAGCCTGTGCTCCAGCCCGCGCTCCAGCACCAGCCGGCACTCCAGCCCCAGCCTGTGCTACATGTCCGAGCCCGCTCTCCAGCCTCTGCTGAGGTGGACAGTTCTTATTTGCTAACTTTGCTCCAGTCGCACTGAGATCTCTGCTATTCCTGAACTAAGTGTACCATGCACGTCCTCAGACCACACAGGGTAAATCAGCATTCACCCCAAACATATACTACTTAGCCGTGCAGCCTGCCCAACCATACACAAGGTCTTCCTTAAGTATCACACTTAATGGAAGGAAAATTTCATTTTCTCAGTGATATTTAGAAGTTGTGTTCCCTTTTCTTTGGAGCTGTATCTGTACCATGTCCTCCAGCAGCCCCCTACTTCTGTGTTTTTAAAAATTAACCAAGATTCACAAACTGAGTACAGATCCAATCTCTTAGGACCAGTGGGTCCCCCAGCTGATCTCTTTCCTTTGATGCTGAGTACTTTGATTTTCTCTACCTGAAGGCAGCCCCACCTCTTTCTAACTGCCTCCACCTGCAGTGACAGGCCTCTGGGTGCTAGCTGCTCCTCTCACAACATTCTCCATCAGAGGAAGCATATCTCCCCCAAGAACACCCAAACATGATCAAAACAAAGGAAACTAGCAAAGAACATGGAGGGAGAGGAACAGAGATAGCAGAGGCTCTGGCCAAGTTCACACAAGTCAGGTGAGAAGCATGCCAGGGAGCCCCACGGTTGTCCAATCCTGGTCCAGTGGTTACAGAATCATAAACATGCTCCTGGCCAGACTATCCTGTGTGACCGACATGCTCAACCAAGTTAGGACTCCTGGGGAGTCTTAGGAAGCTAAGTCTTAGGTTACTTTGCACTTGCTTAGAGTCCAGGTGTGGTAGTTGGAACCAGTCATGTGTGTCTTTATTTCCTAGTTAGTCTCTGTATCTCTCCCTTGATCTTCGCTCTGGGTAATTACACAAGGAAAGATAATAGCTAACAGTTCTGAGTCTTGCAACTCTGTGAAATCTCTTTCAAATACTTAAGAGTATTTAATTTGCATAACAATCCTGCATAGTAAGTATTCTTTCCATTTGTAGCAGATAAGAAAATGGGTCAAAGAAAGATAACTTATGCAAGGTCACACAGCTAGTAAGGAGAACTCAAATTTGCTCCCAAGAAATCTCTTGCTCCAGAGTTGGTGGTCTTAACTCCTCCACCTCATGACTCATAAGAAGGCAATGGAGGCAAGCATGCCTTATGGAATGCATGTTCCTGGTATCACTTTCTATCTCTGGTAGCATATTTACAAACCCAGGATCCAGAAGTACCCAGTTGAGATCACTTCCTTCTGGGAGCCCAATTCCCAGTACACATCCTGGCAGAACAGGTTGCTGGGAAATAAGTGATGAAAGGTAAAATAGTGGCAGAGTTGGAATTCTGAGGGAGAGCTTACAGACAGTTAGACATACAAATAGTTAATATTTACTGAGTTCTAACTATGTGTTAGGAATGGTTTGAAACATGCAGCTAGTGGCCATGTTGTGTCAGGGATGAGCTGTGTGACCAAGCCCTTGGATGTCCTGTGATGGAAGTAAGTGTGTGTAGTGCATTGAAGCCTTTCTTTCTTTCTCTTGGATCATCCACTCCCTGGGAAGCCAGCTAACATACAGTGAGGACATCTAAGTGGTCTTGAGGATAGGGCCTATGTGGAAAGGAAATTGAGGCACTGGACAACAGCCCCATGAGTGAGGCAGGATTGAGTAGCACTAACGGAAATCTGACAATACCCTCAGGACAGGACTTGAACCAGCACTGGCCAAGGAATTACCCAAATTCTTTTTTTTTTTTTTTTTGGCCAGTCCTGGGCCTTGGACTCAGGGCCTGAGCACTGTCCCTGGCTTCTTCCCGCTCAAGGCTAGCACTCTGCCACTTGAGCCACAGCACCGCTTCTGGCCGTTTTCTGTATATGTGGTGCTGGGGAATCGAACCTAGGGCCTCGTGTATCCGAGGCAGGCACTCTTGCCACTAGGCTATATCCCCAGCCCATGGAATTACCCAAATTCTTGACCCACAGAGAGTGTAAAAACATTAGATTGTGGTGGTTGCTTTATGCCACTACGTTTGGAGCAATTTTATTATGCAGCAATAATTTAATACATTCATTTAATCATAATAGAAACTCTACAAAGTAGATACTTTTCTTCTTCTGTCAGCAGTAGGGCTTGAACTTGGGCTCTGGGCACTGTCCCTGAGCTCTTTTGCTCAAGGCTAGTGCTCTACAATTTAATTCACAGTGCCACTTCCAGTTTTTGAGTGGCTAATAGGAGATAAGAGTCTCATGGGGACTTTTCTGCTTAGCTGGCTTTGAACCGTGATCCTCAGATCTCAGCCTCCTGAATAGCTAGGATTACAGGCATAAGCCACTGATGCCTGGACAAAGTAGATTGTTAAATTACCCAAAGTTACATAACTAGAAAGAAGTGGAGGCAAAATTCTAGCACAGGAAGACATATTCCAGAATCTGCACTCTAAATGGTCATGTGACAATGTTTCTGTTGTGGAGGATTTTCTGGGGAATGTAGCAGATCACAGCTCTGGCTAGTACTCAGTATCACCTTATTAAAACTCCATGGGTTCTTTCCTAAACATCTTTACTCACTAGGGCCTAGGGGGGTGCCTTCAGCTGATTCAACACTCGGGTGTTTCAAAACTCAATGATCTTGGAAGTCCTCTATAAACAAATATAACAATCTTGTTTTACAAAGCAGGAGAGATGAGATTATGCTACAAGACATAGAAATGTTATGGTGTACCTCAAAGAGGTTTGTTTTCCCTTCTTGCCTCAATGTGGTCACTGGTGAGCAATTTTTTTCCATCATGTCATCCAGAGCATACAACTTCCTAAATCACTGCTACAAGACAAAGGAAATAAAGAAGAGACCCCATGACAAGGTGAAAGGGCACTTCTGTCATGCCCAACCACACTCATTGACTAGAACCAGTCACAAGGCCCTAATACAAAGAATGCTAGAAAATGTGAAAGTACATGAATTATCAGGTGAGCCATAGCAATTCTCGGTCACATTCATTACTGGAATGTAGTAATAGGTTATTATATGTATATATAAATATAGATAGACAGAAAGACAGACAGATAGAGAGACAGATAGATTTTGGTGTTAGAGGTTGAACTCAAGATGTTGAACATGCTCGGCAAGTGCTTTACACTGAGCTGCATTTCCAGTCCTATATGTTCACATTGATGCTTCAGCTACATGTAAGTTCTAAGAAGTCAAGAGCAGCCTTGAATTCCTCTTCTACCATTGTGATCTCTTAGTCATTCTTTTTTTTTTTCTTTTTGCCAGTCCTGGGCCTTGGACTCAGGGCCTGAGCACTGTCCCTGGCTTCTTTTTTGCTCAAGGCTAGCACTCTGCCACTTGAGCCACAGCGCCACTTCTGGTCATTTTCTGTATATCTGGTGCTGGGGAATCAAACTCAGGGCTTCATGTATAGGAGGCAAGCACTCTTGCCACTAGGCCATATCCCCAGCCCCTCTTAGTCATTCTTAACTGCATTTCTCAGTGTTAATCACTCTAAGGCAGAGATGGGTGGTATGTGTCTGACAGTGACAGTGTCTGACAGTGACAGTGTCTGAAGGGTTGGATATAGTCCTGACTCTAACACTCAACTCAGCAAGTTTTCTGACAGTCATATTGCCTCTCAAATAGGAATGATGATATCTGTCTTTGAAGTAATGTAAAGTGTGTATTACCTGCCACAGGCATGCAACAGAGAAGAGGCTGAAAAGAGGCTATTAGCTGTTAGAAGGTTTGGGTGGGTTTCTTTTTTAAATTGTGAATTCTAAAAATGGAAGAACTATCATAAAATGATAGTGATTATAATCTACTTAAGTAGGAGCAGTAAAAAGGATGAACTTCTGGGGCTTGTGAGCCCCTTGAAATGATATGCAAATATTTTGTGTAGGCAGAAATGCAAAGTGAGCTTTACCTACTCACCTTTCCTAGTTTGTTTGTAAGAGTGAACACATGACAGTGCTCATTGCACAATGTTTAAATATTGAGTATTGCAATAGCAAACATATTTCAAGAGTCTCCTCTGTGCATTTTATATGCATAGCTTGTTTCATTCTCATATGAAACCCAGTATGGTGAATGCTGTCATTCTCTTCCCCACTCCCCAGAAAAAGAAACTGACACATACTGAGATTAAGTTCTTAAAGGTTCCACAGCCAGTACAAAGAACTCCAACCAAGGCAGCTCTACTTTAGAACATATCCTAGTCAGTGCTCCTTGGAGCTAGTATTGGCATCACCTAGGAACTTGTTACAAATGAAGATTCCTGGATGCCACCACAGACTTGATGATGTTGAGTCCTGTTTTGTAGTAAGTCCTCTACATAGGCTGTGTGTGTGTGTGTGTGTGTGTGTGTGTGTGTGTGTGTGTGTGTGTTCTGGTACTGGGGATTGGGCACTGTCCCTTAAGTTTTTTTTTTTTTTTGGCCAATCCTGGGCCTTGGACTCAGGGCCTGATCACTGTCCCTGGCTTCTTCCCGCTCAAGGCTAGCACTCTGCCACTTGAGCCACAGCGCCACTTCTGGCCGTTTTCTGTATATGTGGTGCTGGGGAATCGAACCTAGGGCCTCATGTATCCGAGGCAGGCACTCTTGCCACTAGGCTATATCCCCAGCCCCCCTTAAGTTTTTTGTTGTTGTTGTTTCCAGTTTTTTTTTTTTTTTTGCCAGTCCTGGGGCTTGGACTCAGGTCCTGAGCCCTGTCCCTGGCTTCTTTTTGCTCAAGGCTAGCACTCTGCCACTTGAGCCACAGCGCCACTTCTGGCTGTTTTCTATATATGTTGTGCTGAGGAATCGAACCTAGGGCTTCATGTATAGGAGGCAAGCACTCTTGCCACAAAGCCATATTCCCAGCCTTGTCCCTTAGGTTTTTCACTCAAAGCTGGCATTCTACCACTTGAGCCACCCCACTTTTGGTTCTTTGTTTTTGCTGGTTAATTGGAGAGAACAGTCTCATGGACTTTTCTTGCCTAGGTGTCTTGAAACTCTGATTCTCAGATCTCAGCCTCCCGAGTAGCTAAGATTACAAGTGTGAGCCACAGACACCTGGCCCCAAATGGTACTGATACACATTGAAGTTTGACAGCTCTGTCCTCTGCTACTGTGAAGCTTCCTTGCCTTATTAGTCAGGCACCCTGGCTGGAGTTTACAAAGTGAACACTGTCATCTACCTCTTGCTCAAAGCCCTTCCTCTTTCATCTAATATCAGAGGCATTAAAAGGAAAAAGCTCACCCAAAAATGCTTTGGAAGAAAGTTCTTCTTTGTCTTTTTTAGGTCACCTGGACTCTCAGCTCTTCTCAAGTTGGACAGTTTAAGCTATTAGTGCAGATCCCTAGTCAAAACCGGCCAACAGGCCAGGTATCAGTGGCTCACACCTGTAATCCTAGCTACTTGGATTACAGTGATATGAGGTTCATGGTTTAAAGCAAGCTGGAAAGACAGTCCTTTAGACTCTTATCTCCAATTAACCACCCAAAAGCAGCTGTGGCTCAAATGGTAGAGTTACATCCTTGAGTAGAAAAATGAAGGGGCACTTCCTAGGCCTTGAGTTAAAGCTAAAGTAACAGTAACTAACCAAAAACGAAACCCCACATGCTAAGGGGAAGGTGAGAGAGTTCTGGATGCATCCTAGGGCTGCTATTTTGTTCTTTGCCAATATCTCTGGGTCTCAAATGCATGTGCAGCAAACAGATTGCAGCCTGGCCTCTTCCAACCTCTTTCCCAGCTGTTCCTGCCTCAACTTGGGCTGTCTCTGTGCTCCTTCTGATATCCAGATGGCAGCAGACATGGCAGTCAAGGCAGCTCAAAGCCAGCAGCTGCATATTTTATTAACAAGAGAGACAGGCAGATGCAGCTTATCAGGAGAGCTCCCAAAGGCATTAAGCAGGCAGCCACAAAATGCCAGCCTGTTTTATCCTCCTCCCAAGTAAGGTAATTTTCACATGATGCTGATGTCTATTAAATGATCCCGTAATGACAACTACAGGTGACTGAGCACATGGTATGAGTCAGGCATCTTGCATTGCAAAACTCTCTAGTGGAAATAGTATTATCTTCATTATCACTAACTTTCACATAGGGAAACTGAGGCTTGGCATGGTAAATAGTCATTTAGTGTAACAGACAGTAAGTAGACAATATAAGACTCAGTTCTGAGTCTATTGGTCCTCCTTGCTTATACAACTGACACTGCACTAGACAGTGTTTGAGCATGGGACAAGCCTGGCCAGGAGGGGCTCTTCATGAACTGATAATCTTCCTTCCAAGTCTCCTAAACACATCTCACAAAGGCTGCTAATGTTCGCGCCCCCTTACTGGGCAGATCCCACCTTTGTTTAGAATTGTACTATTTTGTTTACCACAAATTTTTTGAATGAATTTTGATTTTTAAAAATATTTTACCAGGCTGGGTGCTAGTGGCTCATGCCTGTAATCCTGGCTACTCAGGGGACTGAGATCTGAGGATCACAATTCAAAGCCAGACCTGGGAGGAAAGTCCTGTGAGATTCTTATCTCTGATTTGAGCTGTGGCTCAAAGTGGTAGAGTACTAGCTTTGAGCCCAAAAGCTGACAGACAGCACTCAGGCCCTAAGTTCAACCCACATGACCAATAATAAAAATTAAAAACTATTGTAGTATGTGTGTGTGTGTGTGTGTGTGTGTGTGTGTGTGTGTGTGTGTGTGTGTGTATTGGGGCTTGACTTCAGTCTGGGCACTATCTCTTATCTTTATTCATTCAAGAATGGTGCTCTACCACTTGAGGCATAGCTTTACTTGTGGCTTTTTGTTGGTTAATTGGACTTTGCAGCCATGGCCGTCTCTTAATTGCAATCCTCAGATCTCTGCCTCCTGAGTATCTAGAATTACAGGTATGAGCCCCTGGAGCCCAGATGCACTAGGATATGAATTATTTTGGTCCCTGAGCTTTCTGACATGCCTTTAAATTTTATGCCTAAGGCAATTATCTCACTCATCTCTCTTGAGTGCCAACCCTTTTGAGCCCTCCAAGGTATAGGTGCTGGTATAGAGAAAATATATATGCACAGATAGGGACATGGAGGCTAAAGGTAATTTACTCCAGTTCACCCTGAGGTGGCTGGGGCAGGTTTTGATCTCCCGTGCCATTGTTTTTCACTGCACAAAGCTGCCCTAGAGTATTTCCTCAGAACCCCTCAGTTGCATAGCCTGAAGAAGGACAGTGACCACTGGGCTACTTTGATCTCTGAGCTGTTGCACAGAGATCCAGAAACTACTCTGGGATCTCCTAGACTTAACAGGTGATGTGATGGCAGATTTGGCAGATATACCAGGGCCAATGAGCTTTGCTTTGTCCTGCAGCACAGAAGTAAAGACAGGAAAGGGATCTCAACACAGAGAGGCCCCAAGAGAGGGACTGTCCTTCCCTCTAAAGGTATGGAGGCAGCTCTCATACTCCCACCACATCCACAAGCACACACACCACAGCAGCCTGTAAGAGGATGTAAATGTTGCCTTTTTGTCTCTTTTGTCCTGAGTTTCCAAGCCACCCTCTAAGGAGCCACATAATGTGATGGCAAGTGGAGATACTCTTTCAATGGCTATGATTTGTTTTTCTTCTCCTTGGGCCCTCAGTTGAGTGTTTAATATTCCCACGGGGATAGCAGTTCTGGGGGAGATAGGAATAGGCCTAGCCTCTGCCCTGTCCCTTGCTGGACATTTCATGTCCTATTTTTGGCTGTGTGTCAGAATGGTCCTGGGGTCATGACTCCTGGGCTTTCTGAACCTGTACTTCTCACTCAAGGGGATGCAACAAGAAACACATCAGGTGGCTTCTAACTTCTCTACAGCTCAGGTTTTGCTTCATGGGCTCAAATGTGGGATCCTTGCAGCTTTCACTGGCCAGAATACAAACCATTCTTTGACAGTGATAGAGGAGGATTCAACTCAACACAAGTAACTTCACTGTCATTGGTATCTGTTGGTCCCAGGCCACTTTGCAGAGGTTTGGTCACTCATTTCCAGGGCAATGATACCCTGCCTCCCAAGTGCTGGTAACACAGGGACTAGGATTTGGTGAGCTGCTGTCTCCTCCATGTATACAGAACTCAAGAGGGAGATTTTCTATGAACATTTGATCAGGATTCCTACTGCCTCTGGCCCTTGAAACACAGCCCTGGACGTTTAAGGTAGTGGCAATTTTAAATGTCATAGTAATAATGGCATTGAGACATATATACATATATATATACACACACACATGTATACCAGTGTGTGTGTAACAAATTATCTCTGAATTCAGTGGCTTAAAATAAGAGTACATACTTACAGTTAATATGGAACAGAAATCTAGACACAATATGGCTATGTCTAGGCATTCTCAAAGACTAAAACCAGAGAGCTAGTTGAGGCTGAGGTCTAATTTGAAGGATTTCCAGGGGGTAGGAATACACTCCAAGTCTCAGACCTGTTGTTTAAAATTAGTTTCCTGATATTGGCTGGAGGTTGCCCACACTTCCATGCCAAGTGGCCTTCTGCATCAGGTAAATATATCAGAAGAGCTAGAAAGGAGGTGTCAGCATGAGCCAGCCATTGTCCTTTCTAGCCTGATCTCCAACGTGACATCCCATCACCCTTGTTATGTTCCATTGGTTAGAAGGAAAAGTACAAATCCAGCACACATGCAGGGGAGGTAACATATATGGTATAAATATCAGGGGACCAAGATCATTGGAACCATATCAGAATCTTCTTTCTCTGGGCTGAGCGGATGGTGCTTACAAGTTGTACTCCCATCTGTCTAGGGAGCTTCTGTTACCTACAGAGAAGTCCTTATACATGGGTGGCCCTGATACACAGACCAGGCCAGTGTCACATTGCATTGGGCCAGAGTGGGAAGATCCTGATGCATCTCATATCTTGATAGACATTAATGGAATATTTTCAAAAGTGTTCCAGGTGCTGGATATACAGCAGTGCACAATTTATATGAGTATATGCTCCTTGTCTTTCTGAGTTAGACTAGGCAAGAGAGGAGTATTGCACAAAGAAAATGATATAGACAAAAACCAGGGATACTGTGAACTAGGAAGTCCTGCAGCTATCATGAGAAAGTAGCATTTATAAAGTAGTGAGAAGAGGGCAAAAGGTGGTTGAAAATGCAATGCAGGAGAAATAGAAGCTGAGGTGATAACATAGCTGAAGTAAACCAGGCATAAAGAGAAAGGATACCTTTTCACTAGCAACTAGCTTAGCTTAACAGCTCCATTGCAGAGATGCTGAGGTTGGGTTCCATGGGTAGGGATCAACCAAGGGGCTAGAGCACCTGGCCATGTACCTGAGTCACCTACTAGCTAGATGAAAATAGTGAGAGGATAAAACCATGGTGTAAAGTCAGCTTCTGTAGATAGAAGCTTCCCTTAGCTCACATGAATAGTGGGTTCTGGCTCCAGAGAGAAAATAACTGCTATTTGTGGAGTTTAGGTGTAGGCATAGCTAGATGCTACTGTCTCTCTGGGAGGCAGCACTGGGCAGACTTGGGTAGTTGTTCTTCCATTTCTACAAAGCATGGGATATTACTTCTCCAAAGGTCCTTCTCCTTGAACATCTGCAGTGATCTCTCTGCAAGCCCTGGGTTCTTGAACAGAGCACCCTTTGATTTATGAGACAGTTATTTAATCCAGGAATCTAGGTTTTATTCCCACATCTAGATTCATTAATTCTACATAGGGTTATATGTTCAAACATTCTGATATTTGCAGCTTTTCATGCCAGTTTATTTTTTTCTATCCTCAGGTAAGTGGGCATTAAAAAAAGAGAGAGAGATTGTTTCTTGACTTCAGTCAAAGGTTCATCACAGCACAGTGTTGGAAAGGTTCCTGGAGTCCGTGCTGTTTCATCCTTATTTGGTTTGCAAGCCCAAATCTTTGTGCCAGCTGTCCTGAAATAGTGATGTACTAGACCTGGCCCACATTGGCCCTGGAGAACCTCACCTCAGTGTCATACTCAGTGACATATTATCTCGAAACTGGCCCCCATGAGACTACCCCATGAAACCTGGCACAGGCTACAATTAACTGTTTACCCACAATCCCTAGAGAGTTGGTGACTCAACATTTACTGGCATGTCACTGCTTTTCTAGAGGAAAAGCCTCTTCAAACAGCCTCATTTTAATAACTTTTCTTTTTTGATTTTTGTTCTTTAAATTTTTTTGAGCACTTCTCTATGGTTTATTTGATTTCTCTGCTTACATGTCCTATATTGCCGCTTTTAATGCTTTGACAGTGTAATAACATCCTAGATTCTATAGCAAAATATCTATCTTACTTTCTAAAGTTTACAAATATTCTTGAATTATTAGCCTTCAGTTTAACTCTAGATCATGGTCTAACTTCAGGTTCTATAGATATGCCTTCCGGTGTGTCAGTTTTCAGGGGAAATTTGATAGTATAATTGTTCATTTCCTAATACAAATTCATATAGAAAATCAGGAGAAAGAGCAGAGGGAGAAGGGAAACAAGTAGGTGATGATGAGAAAGCAGACTATGGTGCTCAAAAGATAGATGTCTGAAAATTTGAGCAGAGGTGAAATAGACTCTTTTACAGTCATCTTTTTCCCCAGATTCAGTTTTTTGCATATCAACCAAAAACCTGACTATTGACTTTTTGGGGGGTACTGTGTTTTGAACTCCAGGCCTCCTCCTTTTTTTTCCAGCCTCGGGGCTTGAACTCAGGGCCTGAGCACTGTCCCTGGTTCCCTTTTGCTCAAGGCTAGCACTCTGCCACTTGAGCCACACTGCCCTTCCAGCTTTTTCTGTTTATGTGGTGCTGAGGAATCAAACCAAGGGCTTCATGCATGCTAGGCAAGCACTGTACCACTAAGCCACATTCTCAGCCACATGGCCCCACTCTTTCAAGGGATATCTTATTACTACTGAACCATGCTTCTAGCCTTTCATATGGTTACTACTTATTATTATTATTATTATTATTATTATTTTACTAGCTCAAGGGCTTAAACTCAGGTCCTGCATACTGTTCCTGGGCATCTTTTGCTCAAGGCTAGTGCTCTACTACTTGAGCCATAGCTCTACTTTTTATTTTATTTTATTATTTTCTTTTCATATTGGAGACAGTGTCTCATGTATTTTCCTGCCTGGGCTGGGTTTGAACTGTGATCTTCTGCCTCCTGAGTAACTAGGACTACAGGCATAAGCCACAGGCACACAGCAATGGTGATTAGCTCGAGATAAGGCCTTTCTTTCTGCCAGGCATATAGATGTCCAATGATCTACATATTTTAGTCTTTTTGTCAAGCTAATATAACAGGTACACGTTCTACTACCCTGCCATATCCAGCTCTTGGTTGAAAAGTGTTCTTATAGGCATTGGAGGCATGGGTCTATTAGTAGAGCAATAGCTGAAGAGAGAAAATGATGGGTATTAAGTTTGAGTCCTGGTCTCAGACCTTAAACAAAAGTGGTCTATGAACCATGATCCTCTCAGTCTAAACTTTCCAAATAGCTAGGATTATGCATGGGAGCCACTGGTGCCCAGCTTGAAATTTGAATATACATTTTTTTCTTGTAATTTTTAGAACTTTTATTAAGTTTATTAATTTCTTACCAATGATATGTCAAAATATCACCCCTCCCTGAAGATGACCCAATATTTGAAGAATTAGGAACTTAATTGTGTATCCTAAAAATTATATGTGGAAGCCCTAACCTCCAGTACTTCAGAACTGGTTCCTTAAAGAGGCAAAGATTTAGTACCTGGTCATCATGGCCTTCTGAGGTTTCATGTGGACACAGCAGGAAGAATAGGGAAGGGCATGGGAAGACAGGGCAAGGGTGTCCATTTTTATCCAAGAAGAGGAGCCTCAGAGAAACCAATACTGCTGATCCTTGGTCTGAATTCCAGTTTCAAGGGATGTGAGGAAATGAATTTCTGTGGTTTAAACACTCAGCCTTTGGCACTTTGATTTGGCAGTCCTAGCAGATTCATATGCCAAGTAAAACACTTGAGCTTACCAAGTGGAATGCAGATTCACATAAGGAGAAATTTTCATAAGGGTCTCCTAGAGGCCTCTTGTGCTTTTGGTACTTGCAACCTTTAGGAGGGGGCACCTGCTGGAAATTAGGTCACTAGAGGGGTTCCCTTTGAAACAGATATTGAGAGCCTAGCTCCTTCATCTCTCTGTGCTTCCTGGCCACTAAGAAGTGAACAAACCTGCTCTGCCCTGATGTACTGTGCAATCCTAGGCCAAGAACAGCAGGGCTGAGTAATCATGGGTTTAAACCTCTGAAGTTGGGAGCCAGACTAAGTCTTTCCTCCTTATAAGCTGATTATCTCAGGAATTTTGTCAGAGTGGAGGAAAGCTTACATAGTCAACAGAGGTTGAATCTTTGACATAACCAAATCATGACAAAGAGATCTCCAAAGCTGGTCAAAACCGTGGGTGCTTTATCTAGGGTGTTTCAGATTTCTAACAAAGTAGAGGCTAGGGAGGGGGCATGTTCAATGACCCAACAATCATGAGTCTCGGGATAGAATGCTGAACAAAGTGAACCCATTTTTATAAATTGGTAAGACAGGAAGTGTTCTCTATGATTTTGAAAGAGAACCAAGGAGTAAAATTGGACTGATCACTTTTGCATTCACTGGTGGTTGGCTTTCTCGACTTCCTACTTGCAGTTTTCCTGGGCTTCCCAAGCTCTTCTTGTAGAGAATTCCCTGTGCATCCAGCAGACATGAGGCACCCCAGACCAAAACAAAACCGCACAAGATGAGACCTTGTGCAAACAGTTAAACAAAACAAAGCAAGCAGGAAAAGAATACACAGATTCGTGACAAAAAATACTAAATGATACACACAAAGCTATACAAAGTTACAAAATAAGTCTAATTTTTGTGAACAAAGAAAAAATTAGGAAGGACTTCAGGGAAGATGGCGGAGGAGCAGCAGAGCCCTAGCTAAGCTCCTCTGACACTGCAGTTTTACCGCTCAGAGAAACCTTTACTCCTAGAAAGAGAGCCCAAGTGAGTTATAACAATATAGGGATTCTGACCGGAAAGAACAATTAACTTTGCTGGCCTGAAAACACAGATTTGAGATCTGGGTGGTGACCCACCACCACACCAGTGCAGGCTCCGGCAGCACCCCGCACTGCACGCACCTAAAGCACACAGTAGTGACCAGGGAGAAATCCTCCAGATGGGGGCAGACAGACACATCACAGGCTGAGCACAGAAGGGCCGAAATCACAGAGAAAGAGTGAGTACCCCACGAAAGACATTCTCACTCACTCCCACAGAGCAGCTTCTTGAAGGTAGCCCTTCCCCCACCACCATAGCAAAGCGCCATCTTTGACACTGGCATAGGGTCAGACCAGACTGGAACTAAAGCGGGTCTGGGGAAAGTGAGGACAAAGGAGCCATCTTTGAAAAGGGATCGATCAGTGAGAGCCAGCTCCGCCCAGGAGAAAGACCCCTGCCCAGGCGGGAGGCTCTTCCCGGGCCAGGGCTCACTAACTCAGGTGAACTCAACCAGAGGCGCCGCTCCCTGCCTGCCATAATTTTCTAATGAAGTGCCAGACTTTGAAGTCAGGCCCCATATTACCACGTGAACCCCATTTTACCATGTGAACCCCACTTTACCACGCAAACCTGAGATAAGCAGGCCCTGTGAGCAGACCCAGGACAAGCTTATTAGGGCCCAGCCGGTCAAGAACTCTAACGACTGGGAATGCTTAACTCTAACTGCCCCTAGAATGCCTCGAGCCCTGAGCCAATCAGATTTGTACCCGTAATCTTGCTTGCTTAAACACCTGATTGCTGTAACTTTGTTTTTTGCCTTTATTAGCCCTGTGTAATCGTAGCACGAGGCTGCCTCCTAACCTTCACTGTGTCGGTGGGTAGGACGAGGCCCGAGTTGCTGCTCACTTGAATAAAGTCTTGCCTTGCTATTGCATTTCGGAATGTCTGAGTCTCGGTGGTCTTCTTGGTGGTCGTCTCGCCACTTGGCATAACACTAAATTAAAACCGAAAGCGGCGAGCAGCTACCGGCAGCACAGAACAACCAGACAGGAGAACAAACAATTCCTGAGACAGATAAATGGTCCCATCACAGAGGAAGTCCAATTTCCGGCCCAAAACAGAGCTGAATTACATAGCCAGCTCCACACAGGAGGCCGCCCCACCCAGGGGGGAGGAACCACCCCCAGGCAAGTGACTCTCAGCCAGGTAAATCAGGCCAGAGGTGCCCCGCCTACTGAGTCCACAGCCTATTTAAAGCCAGGCATTAAAGGCAGTGGTCCCACAGCAGATGAGAGGAGCCACGGTCCCCAAGACTGTTCACGTCCCCCATCTACAGTGGATGCCCAAGGCCTACCTGCAAGCTGTGTGAACCCCAGAACCCCAGGATTTCACTAACAGGGGAGGAGGGTCAGAGCAGATCCACCCCCTGCAAACTGAAAGCAAGTCAAACCAGCCAAACAGCAAAATGGACTGCAGACCATCTCATGGAAACCAAAGACTGTACAAAGCCCACCCAAACAAGGAAGGCTTCATTTTTTTTCAAAACATTTTTTAAGCGTTTTTTTTTTTTCATTTCTGAAACGTCATTGGTTTTTTATTTTCCATTTTTTCCTGTTTATCAAGTTTTTTTTTTTGTTGTTGTTCATTTTTCTGGGTTTCTTCTTCTTTTTTAAAAATAACTTTTCTCTGTTTTGTGCATTTGTCTTCCAGTATTTTTTCTTTATTTCTCTTCACATTCTCTTTCTTTAAAAATTACTTTCCTATGAATAACACCTCCACTCTTTTCTGTTAACACTCCATTGTCTACCATTTTAACTTTGTTCTTTCTATGGATTCTACTGTTCTCCACATTTCCATGTCACTGAAACTAAACCAAATCATCACCCCCATACATTTTACTCTATTCTCTTTACTGCCTCTAACTTACCCTCCTGACTTACTTCCAAGTCCTTCAGCTTACATTGACCCCTGGTTATTGGATAGAGGGTATTCCTGTTCAATCAGAGTGAATCAAAGGGGTTCCAAGACAAAGCCAGCCAGTCCAAAAAGAACTTAATATAAGAACAAAAATTGCTCATAGGGTTCTAACAGTAAATAAGTAACTACTGAATACAGGGCTCAGGATTGGCTGTTATATCAAACTTGTACTCTTTAGGAAAACAAAATGTAATTTTATGTACAGGTGCACAAAGTATCTGTATATAATTGTGAACTTCAAAGATTTACACAACAGTACTTGGTAAGGTCTGCTTTGGGTCTTAAACGGTGCACACAAGTGCTTGTAGATTGGCATTCCCAATCCGAATGGGCAGAAGAAACACAAGAAAGATGGCAAACAATGGAGTCTCATCAAATCAAGCAGGAAGCAGAGCAGTCAATCAAAGGCATAGAGGAGAACCCTCAAAATGCTCTACAAAGTCTATGGATAAAAATGATAAATGAAAAGTTTGAATCTGTTCAGTCAACTATTCTAGAGTGTGAGGAGGCAAAGCAAAAATTAATGGAGAATTTCATGACCTCCACAAATAGAAAGATAATAAACTTCAAGAGTTAAACGAAAAGATAGTTACCCAGCTAAAAGATTTGAGAGACAGCACTCAAAACCAAATTAATGAAGGTAATGAAGTACAGAAGTCCATGCAGGACCTAAGAGATAATGATAGCAAGGACATGGAAATCATCAGGAAAGACCAGTCAGAAGGAAAAGAGATTCAAAATCAAGTAGCTAGCCTACAGTCCTGACTTACTGAAGCAGAAGATCAAATCTCAGGAGCTGAAGATTCCCTAGAATCTATGGGAAAAGATAAAAAAAATCAATGCAAAACCAATCCAATTGACAAAACAGATCACTTCAGAGCTCCAAGACAAAATCAGAAAGCCCAATTTAAGGCTAATAGGTATTGAGGAAAACCAGGAGAAAGAAGTTAATGGAATAGGCAACCTATCAGATAAAATTGATTTCACATTAAAAATGGTAAGAAGAGACAAAGAAGGTTACTACATTCGAATAAAGGGATCTCTCCTACAGGAGGATATAACCATCCTAAATATCTACACACCAAATACAGGAGCACCCAACTTCATCAAACAAACACTACTGAATCTAAAAACACACATAGACCTAAACACATTGATACTGGGGTACTTTAACGATCCACTATCACCTCTGGACAGATCAACATGCCAAAAACTGGATAAAGTAACCACAGAACTAAACAACTGCATAGACCAACTAGACTTAATCGACATCTATCGAATATTCCATCCAGCAACAACTGAATACATATTCTTTTCGGTAGCACATGGAACATTCTCCAAAATAGATCACATCTTAGGGCACAAAGAAAATCTGTACAAATTCAGAAGTATCAAATCCATTCCCTGCATTCTCTCAGACCACAATAGAATAAAATTAGAGCTCAACTCAACAGCCACCGCAGAAAATCCTACAATACATGGAGACTAAACAACTCACTGCTGAACCTCAGTGGGTCATTGAAGAAATTAGAACAGAAATTCAAATGTTTATGGAATTCAACCTAGATGAGAACAGAAAGTTCCAGTTCCTTTGGGACACAACAAAGGCAGTACACAGAGGGAAATTTATATCTTTGAGTGCCTACATCAACAAACTGGAGAAACAGCAACTCAACAACTTAAGGAAGCACCTTAATCTCCTCAAAAGAGAACAACAAGCCAAACCCCAAGTGAATAGATGGAAGCAAATAATTAAAATCAAATCAGAATTAAATGAATTAGAGAAAAAAAAACATCGAAAGAATCAACAAAACAAAGTGTTGGTTCTTTGAAAACATTAACAAGATAGACAGACCCTTAGCAAAACTGACCAAAAACACGAAGGCAGCACACTCAAATAAACAAGATAAGAGATGAAACAGGTAACATCACGACAGAAACAACCAAGATTCAGAACACAATAAGGAACTATTTTGCAAAACTTTATGCCAACAAATTCGAGAACCTGGAAGAAATGTACAATTTCCTAGCAAAAATTGATATCCACAAACTCAACCATGAAGATTTAAACCTTCTAAACGGACTCATATCCAGCATTGAAATAGAAACTTCAATAAGAGATCTCCCATCCAAGAAAAGCCCAGGTCCAGACAGATTCACAGCAGAATTCTACAAGGCCTTCAAAACAGAACTCAAACCAATATTTCTCAAACTCTTCAATGAAATTGAAAGAGAAAGTTCGCTACCAAACACATTCTATGATGCCAATATAACTCTTATCCCAAAACCAGGAAAAGACTCATCAAGGAAAGAGAACTATAGACCGATTTCCCTGATGAACATTGATGCAAAAATTCTCAACAAGATTCTGGCCAATTGACTTCAACAGGTCATCAAAAAAAATCATACCCTATGACCAAATTGGATTCATCCCTGGTATGCAGAGCTGGTTGAATGTATGCAAGTCAATCAACATAATCCACCACATCAACTGGAGCAAGGTCAAGAACCACATGATTATTTCGCTAGATGCAGAAAAAGCTTGTGATAAAATCGAACACCCATTTATAATAAAAGCTTTGGAGAAACTAGGATTCCAGGAAACACTTCTGAATGTAATAAAGGCAGTCTATGACAAACCAACAGCCAGCATAATTCTAAACAGTGAAAATCTAAAGCCATTCCCTTTAAAATCAGGAGCAAGGTAGGGATGTTTGCTCTCCCCTCTCCTCTCCAACATAGTACTAGAATTCCTAGAATAATAAGGCAAGAGGAAGACATAAAGGGGATCCAAATTGGAAAAGATGAAGTCAAACTCTCTCTTTGCAGATGACATGATCCTGTATCTAAAGAACCCCATAGACTCTACTCCCAAGCTACTAGAGCTGATAGAAAACTTTGGCAAAGTAGCAGGATATAAAATAAACCAACAAATCAATGGCTTTTCTCTATGCCAATGACCCAAAGACTGAGGCTGAAATCAGGAAAGCAACTTCTTTTGCAATAGCTTCAAAAAGCATAGAATAACTAGGAATAACCTTAACCAAAGAAGTGAAAGACCTCCATGATGAGAACTTTAAAAACATGAAAAATGAAATTAAGGCAGAACTGAGGAAATGGAAAAACCTCCCACGATCCTGGATTGGGAGGATTAATATTGTCAAATGGCAATATTGCCAAAGGCTATCTACAAATTCAATGCAATACTCATTAAGATTCCAACTCCATTTTTTAATGAAATAGAGGAAGCAATCCAAAAATTCATATGGAACCACAAATAGCAAAAATAATCCTAAGCTATAGTAATAAAAACAGCTGGTATTGACAAAGGAATAGGCCTGAGGAACAATGGAACAGAACTGAATACCCAGAAATCAACTTGCAGAACTATGCCTACTTAATCTTTGATAATGGAGCTAACCTTTGATAAAAGAGTTAAAACAATAGGATGGAAGAAAGATAGCCCCTTTAACAAGTGGTGCTGGCAAAACTGGTTCAACACCTTCAACAAATTAAAACTAGATCCTTACATATCATCCTGCACCAAAATCAATTCCAAATGGATCAAAGACCTCAAAATAAAAACGGATACTCTGAAAACACTACAAGAAGGACTAGGAGAAAGACTTGGGCTCTTTGGCACAGGATGAAACTTCCTTAACAACGGCCTAGAAATGCAACAAATCAAAGAAAGGTTGGGCAAATGGGATGGCATCAAACTGCAAAGCTTCTGCAGTGCAAAGGACATAGCTTGCAAGATAAACAGAAAACCCACAGATTGGGAAAAGATCTTTACCGGCCATAAAATGGACAATCGCCTCATATCTAAAATATATGCAATTGGGGCTGGGGATATAGCCTAGTGGCAAGAGTGCCTGCCTCGGATACACGAGGCCCTAGGTTCGATTCCCCAGCACCACATATACAGAAAACGGCCAGAAGCGGCGCTGTGGCTCAAGTGGCAGAGTGCTAGCCTTGAGCGGGAAGAAGCCAGGGACAGTGCTCAGGCCCTGAGTCCAAGGCCCAGGACTGGCAAAAAAAAAAAAAATAAATAAAATATATGCAAAATTAAAAAATTAAATTCCTCCAAAACAAAACCTCAAAGAACCAACAACCATCGAATCAAATGGGTTAAAGACTTAAAAAACTTCTCTGATGAAGAAATGAGAATGGCCAAGAGACACATGAAAAAGTGCTCTACATCAATGGCCATAAAAGAAATGCAAATCAAAACATTGAGATTCCACCTCACCCCAGTAAAAATGTCCATTATCAAGAAAACTAACAATAATAAATGTTGGAGGGATGTGGCCAAAAGGGAACCCTACTTCATTGTTGGTGGGAATGTAAAGTGGTTGAGCCACTCTGGAAAGAGGTATGTAGATTCCCCAGAAGGCTAAAGATAGAGCTATCCTATGACCCAGCAGCCCCACTTTTGGGCATCTACCCAAAAGACCACAAACAAGAACACACTACGAAAACAGCATAACAATGCTCATCTCAGCAAAATTTGTCATTGCTAAAATATGGAACCAACCCAGATGGCCCTCAGTAGCCGAATGGATAAGGAAAAGTGGTACATATACACAATGGAATTTTATGTCTCTATCAGAAAGAATGACATTGCCCCATTCGTAAGGAAATGGAAGGACTTGGAAAAAATTATACTAAGTGAAGTGAGCCAGACTCAAAGAATCATGGACTCTATGGTCTCCCTTATAGGGAATAATTAGCACAGGTTTAGGCAAGTCACAGCAGAGGATCACAAGAGCCGATAACTATACCCTTATGAACACATAAGATGATGCTAAGTGAAATGAACTCCATGTTATGGAAACGAGCGTTCTATCACTGTTGTAATTACTTTCAACATGCCATGTGAAATTATAGCCTCTTTTGGTGAGGATCCCCTTGTATCTCCTTCCTGTGGTTGTCCCTGCGCTATCACTATATCTCATCTGAGTACCCTGATAGTGTATATACTGGTATTAGAACTAGGGAAGTGAAAAGGAATATCAAAGTAGAGAGAGACAAAGGATGAAAATACAAATGACTTTGTAGAGCATTTTGAGGGTTCTCTTCTATGTCTTTGATTGGCTGCTTCCTGCTTGTTTTGAGTGGGAGATAAGACTTCATTGTTTGCCATCTTTCTTGTGTTTCTTCTGTCCATTTGAATTGGGGATGCCAGTCTACCAACACCTGTGAGTACCTTTTAAGACCCAATGCAGCCCTTACCAAGCACTGTTGTGTAAATCTTACAAGTTCACAATTATGTACAGATACCCTGTATACCTGTCTATAAAATTAGATTTGGTGTTCCTAAAGAATACAATCTCAATATAACAACTGATCCTGCGCCCTGTATTCAGTAGTTACTTATTTACTGTTACAACCCTATACGCAATTCTTGTTTTTATATTAAGATCTTTTAGGACTGGCTTTCTCTATGAACCCCTTTGATTCACTCTTATTAAGCTGGGATACCCTCTATCCAATAACCAGGAGTCATTGGAGACTGGAGGTCCAGGCAGTAAGTCAGGAGGGTAAGTTGGAGGTAGTAAAGAGAATAGAGTAAAAATGTATTGGGGAGGGGAGGTGGTGATTTTGGTTTAGTTTCAGTGACGTGGAAGTGTCGAGAAGAGTAGAATCAGTGGAGAGAATAAGGTTGCAATGATAGATAATGGAGAGTTAGCAGAAAAGAGTGGAGGTGTTCTTCATAGGGAAGTAAGTTTTAAAGAAAGAGAATGCAGAGAGAGAAATAAAGTAAAAGTAGTGGGAGACAGATGCACACAACAGAGAATAATTATTTTAAAAAGAAGATAAAATAAAAAGGGAAAAAAATTAAAAAAAATCAGTAAAGGAACAACCCAAACAAACAGAAAAGAAAAAAAAAACTTGATAAAACAAACTGGTAAAAATAGAAAACATGGGGGAAAAAAAAAGACGACGTTTCCGAATTGAAAAAAAAATTTTTTTTTTTTAAAGTTTAAGAAATGTTGAAAAGATAAAGAAAAAAAAATGGAGTCTTCTTTGTTTGGGTCGTGTTTCCCCAGTCTCTGGTTTCCTTATGATGGTCTGCAGTCTATATTCCTGATTTTCTGGGTTTGGCAGAATTCAGCTTGCTCCTCTGTTTGCTGCAGGGCGGTGGCCTTTACAGACTGCCTTTGAATAGGCTGTGAACTCAGCAGGGAGGGGCGCCTATGGCCTCTTTTACCCAGCTGAGAGGTGCTTGCCTGTGCAAGGCTTCTGCCTCCTAAACCGGGCAGCCTCTTTCGCGGAGGTGGCTTTGGAAAGCAACTCCTTTTCGGGATGGGAATTGGGCTTCCTCTGTGACGGGACCGTTTAACTGTCTCAGGAACCTCAATCTGGTGTTTCCCTGCCGCTGGGAGCTGGTGGCTGTTTTCGCTTTAAATTTAGAAGTTCCAGCGGGCAGGGCGGGGCACCTCTGGCTAAGCCCAGGCCCAGGGCACACCTCCCACCTGGGCAGGGGGCATTCTCCTGGGCAGAGATGGCTCTCGCTGATTGGTCCCTCTTGCCCTTTTCAAAGATGGCTAATTTGACCTCGCTTTTCCCAGGCCCGCTTTAGTTTCAATCTGGTCTGACCCTATGCCAGTGGCAAAGATGGCGCTTTGCTCTGGCGGTGGGGGCAGGGCTGCCTTGCTGGAGTTGCTCTGTGGTCGCGAGTGAGAATATCTTTCGTGAGTACTCACACTTTCTCGGCAATTTCAGGTCGTCTGTGCTCAGGCGCCGGCGGGTTTCCGCTGTGTGCTTTACCTCCGTGGAGTGTGGATTGCTGTTATGGGCACTGTGCCGGTGCCGCCGACAGTGTTGGGGCGGTGGGAAACCGTCCAGAGCTCGAATCTGTCTTTTCAGATGTGCACAGTCGGTTTTTCGTTCCTGCCCAGAATCCCTGAACTCCCCTATGACCAAGCAACCCCACTTTTGGGTATTTATCCAAAAAACTACAAACAAAATCACATTAAAGCCACCAGCACAACCATGTTCATTTCAGCGCAATTTGTCATAGAGAGAATCTGGAACCAACCCAGATGCCCCTCCGTAGACGAATGGATCAGGAAAATGTGGTACATATACACAATGGAATTTTATGCCTCTATCAGAAAGAATGACATTGCCCCATTTGTAAGGAAATGGAAGAACTTGGAAAAAATTATACTAAGTGAAGTGAGCCAGACCCAAAGAAACATGGACTCTATGGTCTCCCTTATTGGGAATAATTAGCACAGGTTTAGGCAAGTCACAACAGAGGATCACAAGAGCCCAATAGCTATACCCTTATGACCACATAAGATGATGCTAAGTGAAATGAACTCCATTTTATGAAAATGATTGTTATATCAGAGTTGTAACTACTTTCAACATCCCATGTGTATCTGTAGTTTCTACTATTGATGATGTTCGTGTATCACCTTCTTGTAATTGTATCTACACTGTCTCTGTAATCTTATCTGAGTGTATGGGAAACAGTGTGTACTGGTATTAGAATTAGGAAATTCAAAGTGAATACCAAAATTGAGAGACAAAGGATAAAATACGAGAAACAACAACAAAAGCAATACTTGCAAAACTGTTTGGTGTAAGTGAACTGAACACCTCAGGGGGGGACAGGGGGAGGGGGGAGGGGGGTATGAGGGACAAGGTAAAAACAGTACAAGAAATGTATCCAATGCCTAACGTATGAAACTGTAACCTCTCTGTACATCAGTTTTATAATAAAAATTAAAAAAAAAGAAAATACAAATGACTCCAAAAGCAATACTTGCAAAACCATTTGTTGTAAACCATCTGAACAACTCATGGGGGGAGAGGGAAAAGGGGAGGGGGAGGGGGAGTGAGGGAGGAGGTAACAAATAGTACAAGAAATGTACCCAAGGCCTAAAGTATGAAACTGTAACCCCGGGTACATCACTTTGACAATAAATAAGTAATTATTATTTTTAGAAAAGCTACATGCTTTAAAATTTAGTGTTTGACATTTGCTTAAAACAAAACATGTAAAAGATATTTTGAAATATGTTTGCAGTTATCAAAGAACTATTGTGAAGAAAATGTGTACTAATACTACTCTATGAAACAGGCCAGTGCAAATTCTTCCAGTATTAGTGGACTGTGAGTCCAACTCAAATTCAGAGTGCTTGTCAGGCATGCAGAAAGCCTTGAGTTCAATACCCAAAACCTCACAGGAAAAAAGGAAGTATCAGGGTCATGAAAATGTGAACATAAGTCCCAAACATTTACTAATAATATATGAGAATTTTAATGCATTCCATTGTCATATGCAATATCAGGTTTCAAAAATGTGTCTAAGGAACCTAAATTGCCCTCTATTATCAAACTTAAATTCTATTTTCAAGATTCTAATGTATAAATGTGTTCTAAAAACCTTCTTTTCAATATAGCTTTAAATTTTGTATTTTCTCTTTTTTCAAATTTTTATTATCAAACTGATGTACAGAGAGGTAACAGTTTCATACATTAGGCATTGGATACATTTCTTTTTTTTTTTTTTTTTTTTTTTTTGGCCAGTCCTGGGCCTTGGACTCAGGGCCTGAGCACTGTCCCTGGCTTCTTCCCGCTCAAGCTAGCACTCTGCCTCTTGAGCCACAGCACCGCTTCTGGCCGTTTTCTGTATATGTGGTGCTGGGGAATCCAACCTAGGGCCTCGTGTATCCGAGGCAGGCACTCTTGCCACTAGGCTATATCCCCAGCCCTGGATACATTTCTTGCACTGTTTGTTACCTTGTCCCTTATACCCCCCTCCCTCCTCCCCCTTTCCCTTTCCCCCCCTGAGGTGTTCAGTTCACTTACACCAGTTTTGCAAGTATTGCTTTTATAGTTGTTGGTCTTTTTTTACCCTGTGTATCTCAATTTTGCAATTCCCATTCAATTTCCTAGTTCTAATACCAGTATACATGGTTTCCAATATACTCAGATAAGATTACAGAGATAGTGTAGGTACAACCACAGGAAGGTGATACAAGAACATCATCAATAATAGAAGCTACAGATACACATGGGACGTTGAAAGTAGTTACAACTGTGATATAACAATTGTCTCCATAACATGGAGTTCATTTCACTTAGCATCATCTTATGTGTTCATAAGGGTATAGCTATTGGGCCTTGTGATGCTCTGCTATGACTTGCCTAAACCTGTACTAATTATTCCCAATAAGGGAGGCCATAGAGTCCAGATTTCTTTGGGTCTGGCTCACTTCACTTAGTATAATTTTTTCCAAGTTCCTCCATTTCCTTACAAATGGGACAATTTCATTATTTCTGATAGAGGCATAAAATTCCATTGTGTATATGTACCACATTTTCCTGATCCATTCTTCTACTGAGGGGTATCTGGGTTGGTTTCAGCTTCTCGCTATGAGAAATTGTGCTGCGATGAACATTGTTGTGCTGGTGGGATCACTGTGATTTTGTTTGTGGTCTTTTGGATAGATACCCAAAACTGGGGCGGCTGGGTCATAGGGGAGTTCTATATTTAGCCTTCTGAGGAATCTCCATACTGCTTGCCAGAGTGGCTGAACCAGTTTACATTCCCACCAACAATGAAGTAGGGTTCCCTTTTGGCCACATTCCCTCCAACAATTATTTTTGTTAGTTTTCTTGATATATGATATTCTTACTGGGGTGAGATGGAATCTCAATGTTGTTTTGATTTGCATTTCTTTTATGGACAGTGATGTAGAGCACTTTTTCATATGTCTCTTGGCCATTCTCATTTCCTCATCAGAGAAGTCTCTTTGTATGTCTTTAGCCCACTTGATGAGGGGGCTATTGGTTCTTTGCGGTTTTGTTTTGGAAGAAGGTAATTTTTTTAGTTCTGCATATATTTGAGAGATGAGGCCTTTGTCTGTTGAATGTCCGGTAAAGATCTTCTCCCATTCTGTGGGTTTTCTGTTTATCTTGCGAGCTAGGTCCTTTGCCGTGCAGAAGCTCTGCAGTTTGATGCAGTCCCATTTGTCCAACCTTTCTTTGATTTGGAGCATTTCTGGGTCTTTGTTAAGGAAGTTCCCTCCTGCCCCAAGGAGCCCAAGTGTTTCTCCTACTCCTTCCTTTAGTGTGTTCAGGGTGTCTGTTTTGATTTCGAGGTCTTTAATCCATTTGGAATTGATTTTGGTGCAGGGTGATATATAAGGATCTAGTTTTAGTTTGTTGCATGTGTTGAGCCAGTTTTGCCAGCACAATTTGTTAAAGAGGCTATCTTTCTTCCATACTATTGTTTTAGCTCCTTTATCAAAGATTAAGTAGGCGTAGTTCTGTGGGTTCATTCCCGGGTCTTCAATTCTGTTCCATTGGTCTTCAGGCCTGTTCCGGTGCCAATACCAAGCTGTTTTTATTACTATAGCTTTATAATACAGCTTGAAGTTGGGTATTGTAATTCCTCCAGCACTGTTCTTTCTGCTTAGGAATGTTTTTGCTATTTTAGGTCTTTTATTGTTCCATATGAATTTCTGGATTGCTTCCTCTATTTCATTAAAAAATGGTGTTGGGATATTATGGGTATTACATTGAATTTGTAGATAGCCTTTGGCAATATTGCCATTTTGATTATATTAATCCTCCCAATCCAGGAGCATGGGAGGTTTTTCCATTTCCTTAGTTCTGATGTAATTTCATTTTTCAAGGTTTTAAAGTTCTCCTCAAAGAGGACTTTCACTTCTTTGGTTAAGGTTATTCCTAGGTATTTTATGTTTTGGGGGCTATTGCAAAAGGAGTTGCTTTCCTGATTTCAGCCTCGGTCTTTGGGTCGTTAGCATACAGAAAGGCCATTGATTTTTGAGGGTTTATTTTATATCCTGCAACTTGCCAAAGATTTGGATCAACTCTAGTAGCTTGGGGTTAGAGTCTATGGGATTCTTTAGGTATAGGATCATGTCATCTGCGAAGAGAGAAAGTTTAACTTCATCTTTTCCCATTTGGATCCCCTTTATATTTTCTTCTTGCCTAATTGCTCTGGCTAGGAATTCTAGTACTATGTTGAAGAGCAGGGGAGAGAGTGGACATCCCTGCCTTGTTCCTGATTTTAAACGGAATGGCTTTAGTTTTTCACCATTTAGAGTTATGCTTGCTGTTGGTTTGTCATAAACTGCCTTTATTATATTCAGGAATGTTCCCTGGAATCCCAGTTTTTCCAGGGTTTTTAGCATAAATGGGTGCTGGAATTTATCAAACGCTTTTTCCTCATCCAGAGATAGAACCATGTGGTTGTTTACCTTGCTCCGGTTGATGTGGTGGATTACATTAATTGACTTGCGTATATTAAACCAAATTTGCATCCCTGGGATGAATCCAGTTTGATCGTGGTGTATGATTTTTTTGATGACCTGTTCACGTCGATTGGCCAGAATTTTGTTGAGAATTTTTGCGTGTGTGTTCATCAGGGAATTCGGTCTATAGTCCTCTTTCCGTGATGAGTCCCTGCCTGGTTTTGGGATGAGGGTTATACTGGCTTCATAAAATGAGTCTGGTAGTGAACATTCTCTTTCAATTTCATTGAAGAGCTTGAGAAATATTGGTGTGAGTTCTGTTTGAAGGCCTTGTAGAATTCTGCAGTGAATCTGTCTGGACCCGGGCTTTTCTTGGATGGGAGATCATTTATTGCCATTTCTATTTCAATACTGGATATGAGTCTGTTTAAAAGGCTTAAATCTTCATGGTTAAGTTTGGGGATATGAATTTTTTCTAGGAAATCATCCATTTCTTCCAAGTTCTCGAACTTGTTGGCATAAAGGTTTGCAAAATAGTCCCTTATTATTTTCTGAATTTCGGTTATTTCTGTGGTGATGTTACCTGTTTCATCTCTTATCTTGTTTATTTGAATGTGCTGACTTCGTTTTTTGGTCAGGTTTGCCAGGGGTCTGTCTATCTTGTTGATTTTTTCCAAGAACCAACTCTTTGTTTTGTTGATTCTTTCGATGTTTTTTTTCTTCTCTAATTGATTTAATTCTAATTTGATTTTAATTATTTGCTTCCGTCTATTGACTTGGGCTTGGCTTGTTGTTCTCTCTCAAGGAAATTAAGGTGTGTTGTTTAGTCTCCATGAATTGTAGGATTTTCTGTGGCAGCTGTTTGAGTTGAGCTCTAATTTTATTCCATTGTGGTCTGAGAGAATGCAGGGAATGGTTTTGATACTTCTGAATTTGTACAGATTTTCTTTGTGCCCTAAGATGTGATCTATTTTGGAGAATGTTCCATGTGCTGCGGAGAAGAATGTGTATTCTGTTGTTGCTGGGTGGAATATTCTTTAGATGTCAGTTAAGTCTAGTTGCTCTATGCAATTATTTAGTTCTGTGTTTTTTTGTTCAGTTTTTGATATGTTGATCTGTTCAGAGGTGATAGTGGAGTGTTAAAGTCCCCAACTATCAATGTGTTTGGGTCTATGAGAGTTTTTAGAGCCAGTAGTGTTTGTTTGATGAAGTTGGGTGCTCCTGCATTTGGTGTGTAGATATTTGAATGGTTATATCTTCCTGTAGGAGAGATTCCTTTACTAGTATGTAGTAACCTTCTTTGTCTCTTCTTACCTTTTTTAATTTGAAGTCAATTTTGTCTGATACTAGGATTGCAACTCCAGGCCTCATCTCTAAAATATATTCAGAACTAAAAAAATTCCATCTCACCCCAGTAAGAATGTCATATATCAAGAAAACTAACAATAACAATTGTTGGAGGGAATGTGGCCAAAAGGGAACCCTACTTCATTGTTGGTGGAAATGTAAACTTTTTCAGCCACTCTTGCAAGCAGTATGGAGATTCCTCAGAAGGCTAAATATAGAACTCCCCTACCCAGCCGCCCCACTTTTGGCTATCTTTCCAAAAGACCACAAACAAAATCACAGTAGACGAATGGATCAGGAAAATGTGGTACATATACACAATGGAATTTTATGCTTCTATCAGAAATAATGACATTGTCTCATTTGTAAGGAAATGGAAGGACTTGGAAAAAATTATACTAAGTGAAGTGAGCCAGAGCCAAAGAACACATAAGATGATGCTAAGTGAAATGAACTCCATGTTATGGAGACAATTGTTATATCACAGTTGTAACTACTTTCAACGTCCCATGTGTATCTGTAGCTTCTATTATTGATGATGTTCTTGTATCACCTTCCTGTAGTTGTACCTACGCTGTCTCTGTAATCTAATCTGAGTATGTTGGAAATCGTGTGTACTGGTATTGGAACTAGTAAATTGAAAGGGACTACCAAAATTGAGAGACACAGGGTAAAAAAAGACCAACAACTACAAAAGCAATACTTGCAAAACTGTTTGGTGCAAGTGAACTGAACACCTCAGAGGGGGGGAAAGGGAAACGGGGAGGCCAGAGGGGGGTATGAGGGACAAAGTAACAAACAGTACAAGAAATGTATCCAATGTCTAATGTATGAAACTGTAACCTCTCTGTACATCAGTTTGATAATTAAAATTTGAAAAAAAAATCAAACAGGTAAAAATGGAAAACAACAAAAAAATCCAACGACGTTTCAGAAGTGAAAAAAATTTTTTTTAAAAGTTTAAAAAATGTTTGAAAAGAAAAAAAAATGGAGTCCTCCTTGTTTGGGTGGTCTTTCCCCAGTCTCTGGTTTCCTTGCGATGATCTGCAATCTATTTTCCTGATTGGCTGGGTTTGACTTGATTTCAGTTTGCAGTGGGTGGATCTGTTCTGACACTTCTTCCCTGTTGGTGCAATCCTGGGTCTCTGTGGTTTGCAAAGCTTGCAGGTAGGCCTTGGGCGTCCTCTGTAGATGAGGACTTGAGCAGTCTCGGGAACCGTGGGTCCTCTGTCTGCTGTGGGGCCACTGCCTTTAATGCCTGGCTTTGAATAGGCTGTGGACTCAGCAGGGCGGCGCGCTTCTGGCTTGTTTTACCCGGCTGAGAGTTGCTTGCCTGGGGGAGGCTCCTCCCTCCTGGGCAGGGCGGCCTCCTTGGTGGAGGTGGCTATGGAATGTAGCTCTGTTTTGGGCTGGGAATTGGGCTTCCTCTGTGACAGGACCGTTTAACTGTCTCAGGAACTGTTTGTTCCCCCGTCTGGTGTTTTCCTGAGCAGGGAGCTGCTTGCCGCTTTTGCTTTAAATTTAGAAATTCCGGTGGGCAGGGTGGGGCACCTCTGGCTAAGCCGAGGCCCAGGACACGCCTCTCGCCTGGACAGGGGGCGTTCTCCTGGGCGGATCTGGTTCTCACTGGTTGGCCCCCCTTGCCCTTTTCAAAGATGGCTCCTTTGACCTTGTTTTCCCCAGGTCTGCTTTGGTTTCAATCTGGTCTGACTGTATGCCAGTGGCAAAGATGGCGCTTTGCTCTGGTGGGGGGGAAGGGCTGCCTTCCAGAAGCTGCTCTGTGGGCACGAGTGAGAATATCTTTCGTGGGGTACTCACGCTTTCTCTGTGATTTCAGGTCGTCCATGCTCAGCCTCCATCTGGAGGATTTCTTCCTGGTCTATGCTGTGTGCTTTAGCTGTGCAAAGTGTGGGTTGCTGTGCCGGGCACTGTGCTGGCGCCGGCACTGGTGTGGAGGTGGGATGCTTCCCGGAGCTCAAATCTGTGTTTTCAGACGAGCAAAGTTGATTTTTTCTTCCTGGCCAGAATCCCTGTACTGTTAGAAATTACTCTGGCTGTCTTTCTAGGAGTAAAAGTTTCTATGGGGTGAGAAAACTGCGATGTCGGAGGGAGCTCAGCTAGGGCTCTGCAGCTCCTCCGCCATCTTCCCGGAAGTCTAAATTTTGTATTTTTTCCACTAAGTCCTAAAGTCCTGTGAAATTAGCTGGCCCTTTATTTGTCAACACTGATCTCAATAGTCACTACAGATTTTTACCTTAAATAACAGCAACAGCATACCTATAGGCTACACATGAAATATATTTCAAATCTATTTTAACATTTCCTTTGTTCTTATAGGGAAAGTTTAGCTTGTTTGGTTATAGATTTGTATTGTCTGAAGAGTTACTCTCATGTCTTACTGCTTCTAAAGACAAGCTATCATTGAAACAATCCCCAAAGTCAACTCAATTTTAAACAGTCTGAATTAACAAATTCAGACTTTGGCAAAAAAAATGCCAGAGCTGGAATATACCTCAGTGATACTGCCTAAAACAAGAGAAAGCAAAGAAAAAAATTTACCAACAACAACAACAAAAAAGTATTTTTTTCTCCAATTTTTTTTGTTTTTTGGCCAGTCCTGGGCCTTGGACTCATGGCCTCAGCACTGTCCCTGGCTTCCTTTTGCTCAAGGCTAGCACTCTGCCACTTGAACCACAGCACCATTGAACCCAGGGCCTCATGTATATGAGGCAAGCTCTCTTGCTACTAGGCCATATCCCCAGCCCTTTTCTCCAAATTTTTAATGCCACTATCATGTTTGCTTTATTTTAAACTTTAAATTTTATATCAGATCCTCCTATCCTTGTAAATAACATAACTAATTGATCTCCCAAAATTTCATAGTCATATGACTACCTCAGATTTACCACTAGATCTGAAATCCACAATCCCCTTCCTATAATTCAAGGACCTCCTTTAATTAGGCACCCTCCCCTACCATTTTGTATCCAGAGTCATTTCCCCATGACTCCCAACCACTGGATGGTAATTTATACCTTCTGACCTTATCATTGTAGTGCACAGACACTTAATACGGAATCACTGCCCTTTTCCTTTTTATGACTTCTCTACTTATTACTATCATGCAACTCATTATACAGCTTTCTGACTACAGAGGGAACACAGCCATACTGTGTTTTCAACTCAGGACTTGGTGCTTTCTATGCAAGAATTTTACACTGAAACCACACCTATAGGCCTCTTATTTCCCCACTTTTTTAGTATAGCTACTAAAATTTTAAAGTATTTACGACTCAGATAACTATTGGATAAGCACCACTCTACATTATCAATTTTAAGGAATGTATAGTATCTTGTTCTTACATGTACAAAACTTAGTAAAATGTGGAAGGAGCTGAAATGAGTGGGTCAAGTATAGGCTGAAGAAACTGAGATTTCTCAAACTATTTTGATAGTTCCTTTTCTTTTAAATACAAATGCAAACCTTTATCTAGCAAGTTAATTATAGAATCATCCATTTTAGAAGGAACTTCACTTGTGTTTTGTTTTGTTTTTTTCCTATGTGTCAAGATACTGGTTAAATAGCATTTGGAGTACACTCAGAATGATAAAATTTCAAGTATGTTTTAACTGAGATTTTTTTTCTTTAATAAAAAATCTAAAGGTCTGGCCAAAGGTGTGACTCAATTGACAGCACTAGCCATGAAATAGTAAGACTAGTCAGAGATGTCCTGAGTTCCAGTGACAAGGCTGGGGTGGGTACGGGAAACAAAAAAACTAAAGCTGGAGGACATAGGTAATTCCTCAATAAATACTTCTTCCAGTGAAAAACTTCTATCAGAAAAGTCAAGTATTGGAACTTTTCTGTCCCTACAAATGTAGATAACTGTAAATATCTACTTTAACTTTGCCACTATTTCCCCTTACTTTGACATCTTTTAGGCAAAACTTTTGTTTGCTTAGGAATTTTTTTTTTTTTTGGCCAGTCCTGTTGGACTCAGGGCCTGAGCGCTGTCCCTGGCTTCTTCCCGCTCAAGGCTAGCACTCTGCCACTTGAGCCACAGCGCCACTTCTGGCCGTTTCTGTATATGTGGTGCTGGGGAATCGAACCTAGGGCCTCGTGTATCCGAGGCAGGCACTCTTGCCACTAGGCTATATCCCCAAGCCCTGTTTGCTTGGGATTTAAAAAGGCACAATCCTGTATACCTAAGAAATTGTTTGAATGTTAAAAGAAAAAGAAAAATAGCCTATAGAGATGAGCCTCAGTGCTAGGTGAAATTCAGGACAACGCTAAAAGTTCAGTGTAATGGGGGGTGGGCTGCAGATGACAGAGCCAGCTGCCTAATACACCTGCAAGGAAGAGGAGCGTCTTTCCACCTTGGCTGCCTCGCAGCAGTCCGAATTCTTTCCCTATGGATGAGAACAACAGTCTCAGTGTCCTTCTCTGGTGCTCATTGTTTTCTGCCCATTTATTAAGAGGAAGCAACAGAGTGCCTAGAAAATGCAGGCGGTTAGGACCGCCCAGCTCCAAGGACCTCACGCACCACCCCTCCTCCCAGCCACCAACCTGGGGCATCTCTGCAGCCCCAGATGCCACTACCATGCCTGGGTCCACTCCAGGATTAAGGACTGCCCTAGCTCCCTGGCCTGCCCCAGCTCCCCACTCCTGGGCCACCTGGTCAGTGAGCAGTAGGGGGAGATGGGGTGTGTGTGTGTCTGCCTGCCTGCCTGTGCTGTTTAGTACACTTAGTACACTTATTACAAATTTAGACCTGGAGCATCTGGTTTCCACAGTGGCTCTTTCTTCTACTGATGGACACCGATTGAGGGTAGTATTCAAAAATCTCTACATGACAGAGATTTTAAGTCCACTCTTGAGAGGCCCTGTCACATGTTGCCTGTGGTAATTTCTTTCCATTTTGATTACTTTATGTAGAGGCCTCTGAATTCTACGATTCCCCAGTGAGACCTAGCTTTCATCTGGTTTTATCCACCAACTTAACTATCTGACTACACTCTATTTTCATTTTTTTCCTCCAAATTTCATTTTTCTCCTCCAAATTTCATTTTTCCTCTTCCTAAAAGTATTGGCAGAATTCATTCTTCCATTTTTTTTTTTAAATCCCCATTGGCTAGCTTCTATGATCACGATGTCCCTGACTGGCATAAATAAAATTAGATATGTTTAGATACTTTGATGTCCAAAATCATAACTGGAAAATGACAGATCATCAAATTGAAGTGACAAATAGGTTGTAGATGTTTAACAAACAATAAGTAATATGTTATGTGCTGAAAGTTATAATGAACCTATAATTTTGTACTCAACTGCTGTAGAGAATAAAAGTTATTCTCAGAAAGACATGGTGATTTACTAGCAGATTCCCTTCTGAAAAAACCAAAACATAATAAAAATATGCTGGTCAACTATATAGATCCTTCTTTAGGAAGGTCGTTGCTACTTATCTGAAGCTTAAGAATCAAACAGATTTGCATATACTCTCCAACTCAATATTCAAGCCCACTTTCAAATCCCAGGAACCACAAAACCTAGGGCAGTAAAGAAGGCCTACAGACAAAAGGAGCCAGGCCACAGTGGCTCAAACCTGTAATCCTGGCTCCTCAGGAAATTGAAGCATGTTGTTTGAAGCCAGGTTGAGTAGAGCAAAACCTGTGTGATTCTTACTTCCAATGAACCAGAAAAAAAAAAACAACAACTAGCAGTTGAAGTGTGGCTCAAGTGTAAGAGTGCCAGCCATAAGAAAAAAGCCAAGTGAGAATTCCAATTCCTGAGACCAAGCCCCATACTGGCACGCATGCGTGCACGCACACACACACACACACACACACACACACACACACACACACACACAGAGAACTAACCTCATCGAGAAAAAAATGAGAACCTCAAAGTGAAATGTAAGCAAATTTGATTACCAATTAAAGGGACCACTGGTTGTTGAAAAAAATAGAAAACCAACCACTTCCTTGGGAATAAAATGTACACTGAGAAGTAGTCAAAGAATTGGTGATCCAAATGCAAAGGCCCAGGTTTGGGCAGGGAGTAGGGCTTTAGGGAGGTGCAGCAGGCCCCATGGACTCTATATTCAAGTCCACCCTGAACCACAACTTCACAGGCAGTGCAGGCAAACTGGTTGGAACAAGGAGGTATTCTCTGCCATGTATCTTCAATGGATGCCATGGACTCCTCTCTCCTGAGCTGGCACAGCCTGGAAGCTGGTGGGAGCTAGCATGTAGGGATCACTGTTAACCAATGGGGGAGTCTAGAGGTAAATGCCCTATCTCCTTATCACCCGGTAGGGACATCATCAGATATAATCTTCTTTTGTTGGTAATGGGGCTTGAACTTGGGGCCTGGGCCCTGTCCCTGAGCTTTTTCACTCAAGGTTAAAGCTCTACCACTTTGAGCCACAACACCACTTCTGTTTTTCTGGAGGTTAATTGGAGATAAGTCGCCTTAAATCACAGCCTCCTGAGTAGCTAGGATGACAGGAGTGAGCCCCCAGTGCCCGGGGCATCTTCTTCTTGATCGCTATGAGGGTCTGTGCCTCAGTTGGCCACAACAAAAAAGGTGTTTGTGAATACTCCCCAGCAGTGGCTTGTCTTTTCTGCTCACTTTCCTATTGTTTTGTTTGTGTTTTCTGACTTCAAATCCCAGAGACCTTGTACTTCAGTTATTGTCTCAAGGGCAGCTTTTGTAAGAATCTAAATAAGGTGTTAATTAGCTTTAAACTTTAATTCAAGCATATTTACAAGATTGAAGAGTCATTACTAAGATAATACAGAACATAAGTTCCAAACAAGTATAGAAGGAAAAAGAAAAAAAAAAACACCATGAAAAATCTGAAGTCAGTAAATATGAGGAGCATTGAGGGAAGAAATTTATTTTTTTAAAAAAGGAATAAATAGTGTATTTGATAGAGATGCTCCACTAGCTGTAGAATAATTTTTTATGTGATCAAGAAAGCTGTTAATTACAACAAATTATGAGAGGCATTGTAATTTCAAAGACATTCTATGTGTCTTATAATGCATGAAATTTGGTGGCAGAAATAGTCTAGAAATAAATATGAATATTCAGCAATTATAATTACTATCAGTGTGCTGAGTCATTTAAATGATCTGATTGTCTAACTGCTTTGTGTTTAAAAGATTAGCTGTGTTCTGTTTATGATTCATTCACTTCAAACACTATAGCATCCAAAAGTCATGCAAAGGGAACTGGAAAACAAAAGAGTAGGCAAGGCAAACACTAACTGAAACACAACTAGTATTCCTGTCTGAAAGCGAAACAAAGACTTTATAAAATGCTTATAAAATGCTTTTTTTATATAAGAAAGTTTACGATGCTGGGCTTGCGGGAAACCCGGCTAAGGGTGGGCCTGCGGCCCGCGGCTCCTGCGTAGCCGCAGGGTCCGGCCAGCTGTTCCCTGGTTCTGAGGCGTGCAGCAGGAGCGCCCATGTTGGGGACCGGACAGCTTCTGCCTCACTGGAAGCACTTGGGTGGCCACTCAGCCCACTCAGCCTATGGGCCGCGGCCATGGTGTGCTCAGCGCCCCGCCCTCTGCAGCCCTTCCTGAGCCTCACGAGACTTGACAAGCCCATAGGTTACAAGAACAGCAACTCGCCCAATAGCTGCTGGAAACATTTCAACTTTCCAATCCTTTGTTTTTCTTTGAGGACAACTTCTACGTCCGAATGACTACAGTATAGCTCTGGGGACTGCATCCTCATTTCTTGTCATCACTTCCCCAATAATGAAAAGAATCACATACTGGCCTCAGTTAGCCTTGGGGTTGACTTTTAACTGGGGAGCATTGCTTGGATGGGCTGCTGTCAAGTGCTCCTGTGATCCATCTGTGTGCTTGCCTCTTTATTTTTCTGGAGTTGTGTGGACACGGATATGTGATACCATTTATGCCCATCAGGACAAAAAAGACGATGCTCTGATTGGTCTGAAGTCCTCGGCACTGCTGTTCAGAGAAAACACTAAGCAGTGGCTGAGTGGCTTCAGTGTGGCCATGCTGGGAGCCCTGAGCCTGGTGGGTGTGAACAGGGCTCAGACTGCACCCTACTCACCACTGGAGCTCACCTGGCTCACCAGATTTACACTCTAGACATCCACAGTCTGGCAGATTGTTGGCATACATTTATCTCCAACAGAACAGTAGGGATGATCATTTTTTAGGAATCATCCATGGAAACTTATGGAAAGAAAAGAAGACAGATCAAATAAACAAGCAAACAAGGATAGTAGAAATTTGCCCATGAGCTAGGAGTGGTAACACACCTTTAATCCCAGCATTCTGGAAGTGGAAACAGAAGGACCAAGAGTTCAAGACCAGCCTGGGCTACATAGCTACATAATAAGATAACTGTCTTTAAAAACCACAGGCTGGGGATGAAGTTCAGCAGCAGAGCACACTAAGCATTGCAAGGCACCCCCAGCAACTAAAAAGGAAAATTAGCAAGTAAAGTTGATCTAGGAATTATGAAAATAATTTTTAAAACATTCTCAGGTCTTGTAACCACATTATTTGATTTGAATGAATAGTGGTTACAATATGTTAAAGAAGAACCAGATGAAGATTTAGAGACTATTTTCCTTGATTCAAGTAATTCAACTGTTTCCTAGCAAAATTAGCTATAGTTTCAGAAATTAGGCACTCTTAGAGGTTTGAGATGTCCTTGAGTATTTAAGTTGATGCATTCTTCTGCCTTTTCTAATTGTCATCCAAAGTTGCGGGAATCAGATGAGTTTTGGCACTTTAGAGAAAACCTGATACATGTCTCATCTAAATAAATGTCTTCCTGCTCTGTAGAAAAATGAATTTTTCCAGGATTAAAAAAAAAAGTTCTTAGGTAAAGTTGGGGCATGGGCCATATTGTTATTTTTTTGTAACCATCGCCCTCAGCCAAAAGTTATAATTTAGGAAAGTATTTGTTTTAGAAGAATTTAAATAGCAAATAAAATTTTTACCCCCCACATTCCCCCCAAAAAGAAAGGTTACTACCTAATGGTTACATTTCAGTGCATACGGGAGACATGATATGACATTTCAAACTCTACATAACTTCAACTTGAAGTCTGGAGCTAGGATTTTAGCTTTTTCTTCCAGAAGAGCACATTGGATTCACAGCCTTGAGGAAGAAAGAAATGCGTGTTTAAATATGGAGTCTTGCAGCAATTACCAATTCACCAAGCCAAACTGCCAGGCAGGCACTCGACCACTAACCCATGCATCCAGACCCTTTTTTGAACTGGTTATTTTGACAGTCTGACTGTTTTTCCCAGCTGCGCACTTGAACCATTTTTGTGTGTGTGTGTGTGTGTGTGTGTGTGTGTGTGTGTGTGTGTGTGTGTTTTAATGCTTCCTGCTACTGCTAGGATGATAGGCAAATGCCACTAAGCCAAGAGGCAAGTTGAAAAGTGGGTCTCACTTTTTTGTTTTTTGCCCTATTTGAAAAAAGATAAACTTAAAAACGACTTGGTAACACAAATCCCCTTTTTGGGGAGTGTGTACAGATGGGAGGGAGTGGTGAACAGAGTGAAGGGCACATATGGTCAAAATACTTTATGTTCACATGTGAAACTGGAGTCATGTCATCTGTGAGACGGGTTTGAGAAGGGGAGAAAGATGGAGGATTGAGTGTGATTGAGGTGAATCACATGCATATAAGCACATGTCAAAATGAAATACCCTTGTGCAAGTCATTAAAAGATGAAACACAAAATTCCATAAATTTGAAAGTAGAATTTTGTGATACAGAAACCCCAAATGAAGTAATTTCTACCCACAAAGAATTAAAAGCAAGGTCTCAAGGTATAGTTGTTTTTTTTTTTTGGCCAGTCCTGGGCCTTGGACTCAGGGCCTGAGCACTGTCCCTGGCTTCTTCCCGCTCAAGGCTAGCACTCTGCCACTTGAGCCACAGCGCCGCTTCTGGCCGTTTTCTGTATATGTGGTGCTGGGGAATCGAACCTAGGGCCTCGTGGATCCGAGGCAGGCACTCTTGCCACTAGGCTATATCCCCAGCCCCTATAGTTGTTTTTTTAATCAATGTGTATCACAAGATTATATTCATAAGAGCTAAGACATGTGGAATCAACCTACTTTTTTCATCTTGGAAAGATTTTAAAATTTTTCTGTTTATCCTTTAGACAGAAAGGTCACCCATATGTATTGAGATGTGTGCCATTTTAGAAATTCTTCCCGCTTAGTATTTGATGGTTCTTAAAGCTTAAAGGCATAGTCTTGCCTTCTTATTTCTTCACCTCTTGATCCATTCTGTTTCTCCATTCTTGTTTTGCCTCTTCTTCTTCTGGGATTTCTATCAACACATTCACTTTTGCTTTGAACTCCTGAGAACTATGTGTTGGATTTTATTATGTTGTGGCCATTGATGGTAGATAGATAGGAATATGAGAAATTCAGAGCAGCTTGTAGAAGCAGAACAGGATTTTCTAGGGGTAGGGGCAGTAAGGAGGAGGAGAAAGTCTTCAAAGAACTACAGGAAAGAGAAGCTTGGGCAGGTATGAATGGTATTTAGGCAAGATGTTAACTTTGGAACACACTAAAGCCCTTAGTGTTCTAGTAATTTGTCTCAGTACAAATTATAGTGAAAACACTATTTGATTATGTACTGGGGGAAAAATTCCACTGTATGTACTTAAAGGGCATCTTGTGCCCACACTTCTAGGGCCTGGCTAGCAGCTCCAGTTCTCTATTAAGGCCCAGAAAAGAGTGTTTGCCCGGAAGAATCAGCTCAGAGGAGGATGTGTCAACTGACCACTGTTTATTGAGTTACTAGCAGCCAAGGTGGTAGGATATAGGACCCAGGCTAAATCCAAATGGCTCTGGGAACTATCAAAAGTTCCTGGGCTCAACCTGGAGCTCCTGAGCCCAGGGTCCCTCCCATTTCTATCCTCCCAGGATAGGGAGCTGGGAAGCTCAGTTGTAGCTTTGGAGCTTTGGCAATTTGCTTTCCTTCAAGTCTTTATACATATTGGCCCATCAAGAAAGTGGACCCGTCCCCTCTTCCTGTGGCGGGCAGGGCTTTCAGGGATTACTTCTCACCTCCACCAGAGCATCTCTGGGCCTGGGTGTCTTCTCTCTACTCCCCACACCAACAGATTCCTTGGAAAGCAGTCACATTTGTACTTCACAACTGTTACCTGGGAGCAGCAGAGCCCCTTCTAGAAGAAGGTCTTCTTTATTCACAGCCTGATCAGCATTACATTGCCATGCCACCATGATTTCTGAACACAGACTTCAACATGTGGTTTGACAGGATAGACATGACATTTAGGGCTGTAAGAACACACAGGGCAATGCCTTGAGCCTGACCAGGAAGGTTCCTGTGTCATTGCTCACCTCAATAATTCATCATCCCTAGCGCCCTCTGACCCTTTGTCCCTGCCACCCAGCCTTTCAAGGACCAATTATATCCTCATTGCTTTGGGGTAAGCAAAGCCAGAGAGAGCCACTGGTGAGGCACATGTGTGTGTGGAAGTGATGGACACACACCACAAGGAACAGCTTTAACAAATGAGGACAGAGCAGGTGGCTGTGATCCTGCTTGGTACAAGAAGAACAAGAGGAGGAGGAAAAAGAGGAGGAGGATGATGAGCAGGAGGAGGAAGAGGAGGAAATAGTGTAGGAAATTTCATAGTTGATGATGTCTGAACTGGTAAATAAAGGCTTTGCCATCAAATCCATGCTGAGGGCTTAACTGGCTTTGGAATGTAGCTCTCCCTCAACCCCCGTCTCCCCGCCTCTGTGTGTGTGTGGAGGTGGTGGAGGAGGTTTGTGCATGCCCACTTAACTGGGAATTTGTGTTTACAAAGCAGGCTGGAATGGAGGAGGGTTAGACAGGCTGAATGTGACTTTCTCCTGAGGAAAGCCTCTCAATGTTGCTTTTCTTTGCTTCACCCTATTTGCATGATGATTTTCAATGTATCGAATAATCTGCTTTTTATTGTAGTGAGATGTATAACCCTCCATCTTAATCCTTAGGTGCATAGCTTCCTAACATGAAGCACAATCAACAGGTTACAATGGGTCTCTGTCATCCATCTGCTGATGATTTACTAATGTCCCACCCTCTTCCTCCAGCCTATGGTGGCAGCCACTCTGCACTCTGTATATCATTTTGAGGACACTACCCGCCCCCCGCCCCCAGGTAGAACCCTACAGTTTATGTTCTTTTGTGATTGGCTTTTCCCACTTAGCACAAACATGTCCTCCAGTTCACATCTTGCAACAACTGTGTCAGAATTGTCCTCATTCTCAAGGCCAAACCATATTCCATTGTCTGTTCACACACATTTTGCTTTTCCATTCTTCTGTTGATTGACATGTGGGGTGCTCTCAACATTTTTGATCTGGAGAATAACCCTGCTGTGGGCACAAGTGTCTCCAGAGTCTTTCAATTCTTGTGGCCATGCAACAACCCGGAAGGGGAATTTCTTCATCATATGGTCATACTTTTAAGAACCTTGATATTATTTTCCCACAGCCTCTGCATCAGCATGCCTCCAATGCCCTTGTAGTACTTGGTATTTTTAAGAGCAGCCATGCTACTGAGAACAGAGTGGTGTCTTCCCTGTAGTTCTGATTTGCATTTCTGTAGTAGTAATGTGGAGAACTTGGCCATGCCTTCCACTAGCAGTCTCTTTGCAGGATTTTTCTTCCAGTCCATTGCCCACTTTATGTTACAATTTGGTTGTTTTCACCATTATTGGATCCCAAGAGTTCTCCCCACTGTTTTCTATCTGACTCTTATTAGCAGAGAGGGGCCCCAGGAGTGAACTAAAAGCAGGAGGCAAGCTTGCTATCCCTGCCTCCATGTTGGACGTCTCTCCATTCTAGGGCGTTCTCTCTGAAGGCTCTTGGCAATGACGTGGAATCCTGGAAGGGCAGGATTAGTCACTAAGCATCCAAACTATCTTTTAAGAAACAACAAAGCTTCCTCAGGACAAACACCCCCAGAGACTGATGACTTGCTCATCCTGACCAGTGATGAGAGCTGAACCCTTCCTAAGGCAAGGCCTGCAATAAGGATGGACAGGACTGTTAGAGAAGGAATTAACAGACGAGAGGAGAGAGGGGTGCAGACTTCTCAATCAAACCTAAAGCTCCTATCTGGTCCTGAAGATAGGGCGAGATGGCGAAGGTGGGCTTAAGTGCTATTTTCTTGTGGCATGCCTGTGGCACCTTTCTTCTGCCATCCGTATGATGCCCCTTTATTTGCACATCAGGGTGAGAGGCTGGATGGACACCTAGAACTCTTTGGGAGTTTTGGGCCCCAGATCTAAAAACTGTGTTTTGGAAATTAGATATAGGCATTGGAAGTCTGCTCTTCTGTTCTGTTGGGTTGCCTTGTGACTATGATGGTGTCATTGATGCACAACATTTTAAAATGCTCACAAAGCCCAGTTTGTCCACTTTTCTTTGGTTGTCTATGCCTTTGGTGTCTTGTTGTTGTATCCAAGAAATCACTGTCACACCCAGTGAATGCTCTGTGTTTCTTCCAAGGTAGTCAGTGTTTTATGTCTCACATGCAGGCATTTGATCAGTTTCAACTTAGTGTTGGTATGTGGTGTTAGATAAGCTCTATTTTCATCATTTCACATTTGGCTATCAAGTTTGTCCAGCACCACTGTCCTTTTTGATTGATGATATTGGCACTCTCATCAAAATTCATTGATGAGTTCTCTATTGTATCATACTGGTCTTTATGTCTGTCTGTATCCTATTACTACGTTGTTTTATTATAACTTTGTAGGAAAGATCTGTTTCTTTGGTTGTTCCCTAAACATTTAAAAATATTATGAATAGAATAGATTGTTTTTTGTTTTTAATAATTATTCATTGTTATCTGGGCATGGTAGCACATATCTGTAATCCAGGCACTCAAGAGGCTGAAGATGATTGATGGTTTGAGGCTTGCTTGGATTATAGAAAGGCCCTGTCTCAAAAAATATTTATTGTCTTCTGAAGGCTTTTGAGCAAAAGAACATGAGGACTGTAAGATTCTACAAGGTACACCTAGAGTGAGGGAGGTAGGAAGGAATGTCCATCGAGGAGAAAGACTACCTTCTGCTGACAAGGCTGCGTGGCCATTCATGGTAGAACTGGAGGCTGAGAGTGAGGCTTGGGCATAAATGGTGCATGTGAGTGGTTAGAGGTGCCTGCAGGGAGTCCGTTGGTGGTCTCAGCATTTGTCACGTGGGGCTGGCTGGTGGTTCTGTCTCTTGCTTGGTCCTTCCTGAGTTCCAATGTGGCTGCAAAGTGACTGCAGCAGAGAATGGCTCAGGGCTAAGGACACAGATACAACATGGAGCTGGGGAAGCTGAGTTTTTCTCCTGCCTATAGTTAATCCTAGGGCCCAAGGAGGGTAGCTAGTGTTTTTTAGTAGAAGTATAGCTACTGTTAAGCATCTGTAATAGTTCATTTCCCCATTGCTACTGTGCAAATGCATATTTTGCTATGTTTGGGTCTAACGTCTCTTCTCTTTGTTCATTGCCATGTGTCATGGCCCCATGCCCTGCCCCTTCCCCTTACTGAAATCCATGGTATGGAAGATAGACCATCAAAGCTGGATGTAGGGAAACTTGGCAGATTCCAGAGGCAGGATCAAGACAGTCACCTCACTGGCACATGAGCAGACTCAACTAGATGTTCTCTGATGTCAGTTCCATCTCTGATGGTGTAAAATATCAGGTTCATACCAGGTCTATATCCCTCCACAGGACTTCCTACTCTTTTTTCTTCTTAATTTTCCTTTTGCAATTAATGGCTGTTTCTTTTTTAAAAATTTAAAATATTTATTTGTCTATCATTTATTTATTTATTTATTTATTTATTTATTTATTTATTTATTTACTTACTTACTTATTGGCCAGTCCTGGGGCTTGGACTCAGGGCCTGAGCACTGTCCCTGGCTTCTTCTTGCTCAAGGCTAGCACTCTGCCACTTGAGCCACAGCGCCTCTTCTGGCCATTTTCTGTATATGTGGTGCTGGGGAATCGAACCCAGGGCCTTATGTATACGAGGCAAACACTCTTGCCACTAGGCCTTATCCCCAGCCCTGTCTATCATTTATTGATTTGGTGGTACTGGAGGATTGAACTTGAGGCCTTAAACTTGCTAGGTAAGCGGTCTACCACCTGAACCACACATCCAGTACTTTGTACTCACTCTGATACATTCATCCATATGCCTCTGTCCTAGAATTTCTTTCTTTTTTGTAACTTTTTTCTTTATTGTCAAAGTGTGGTACAGAGGGGTTACAGATTAATATGTAATAACAGCTGTTTCTTTTGAGGCACTGAGAAAGCTTCCTACCTCATTGTGCCTACTGGCTTGCACATCACGTCTCAGTTATCCTTCTCAATATTTCTCCACCACCATGACACTGAAAAGGGGTGGCTTTCTTGTCTCCCACACAGGTCCTGGCAGTCAACAAGCATTCATATGGTGGCACTGGATGAAAGAACTCATAAATGTCTTTGACAGAACTACTCTTGTTTGACGCTAGGTTTGAGGGTGAACAGAAGTTGAAGCACAGAAAGAAGTAAAGCATAGAATTGTCAGTAGAGGTGTTCTCCTCTAAGAGAAATACTTTGACTGACTGTGAACCACAACACAAATATCCTGTCCTCTTGTGTCCTAGAGGACATGGATGACCACTGCAGATGGGGAAGACTCTCATTGATGGAGTTCTTGTAGTAGCCACAGGGAGCTGCCAATGCACTCCACAATGGCATAGCTCAGAGGCAGCATCTGGTAACAGTATAGATACCAGGGCCCACAGTAACGCCCATGCATCTCATGGGCTATGGTAGCTCATTAACCTTGGCAGAATGGGTGTCATCTTTCTGCTGCCTCCAAGAGACACAACTATCCAGCAAAAGTAAACATCTTCTAAAAGTGAAAGGCTAGAATCAAATCTATCAAGCAAATGGCCCCCATAAGCAGACTGGAGTTGCAATCCTAGTATCAGACAAAATTGACTTCAAATTAAAAATGGTAAGAAGAGAAAAAGAAGGCTACTACATACTAGTAAAGGGATCTCTCCTACAGGAAGATATAACCATTCTAAATATCTACACACCAAATGCATGAGCACCCACCTTCATCAAACAAACACTACTGGCTCTAAAATCACTCATAGACCCAAACACATTGATAGTTAGGGATTTTAACACTCCACTATCACCTCTGGACAGATCAACACGCCAAAAACTGAACAAAGAAACCACAGAATTAAACAATTGCATAGACCAACTAGACTTAATCGACATCTACAGAATACTCCACCCAGAAAGGACAGATTACACATTCTTTTCGGCAGCACATGGAACATTCTCCAAAATAGATCACATCTTAGGGCACAGAGAAAATCTGTACAAATTCAGAAGTATCAAAACCATTCCCTGAATTCTCTCAGACCACAACGGAATAAAATTAGAGCTCAACTCAACCAGCCACCACAGAAATTGCTACAATTCATGGAGACTAAACAACACACTGCTGAACCATAAGAGGGTCATTGAAGAAATTAAAACGGAAATTCAAATGTTTATGGAATTCAACCAAGTTGAGGACACAAAGTACCAGCTCCTTTGGGACACAGCAAAGGCAGTACTCAGAGGAAAATTTATATCTCTGAGCGCATACATCAACAAACTGGAGAAACAGCAACTCAATAATTTAAGGAAGCACCTCAATTTCCTTGAGAGAGAACAACAAGGCAAACCCCAAGTCAATAGGCAGAAGCAAATAATTAAAATCAAATCAGAAATAAATCAATTAGAGACGAAAAAAACCATCGAAAGTATCAACAAAACAAAGAGTTGGTTCTTTGAAAAAATCAACAAGATAGATAGACCCCTGGGAAACCTGACCAAAAAACAAAGGCAACACACTCAAATAAACAAGATAACAGATAAAACAGGTAACATCACCACAGAAATAACCAAAATTCAGAAAATAATAAGGGACTATTTTGCAAACCTTTATGCCAACAAATTCAAGAACTTGGAAGAAATGAACGATTTCCTAGAAAATATTCATATCCACAAACTGAACCATGAAGATTTAAACCTCCTAAACAGACCCATATCCAGTATTGAAATAGAAATGGCAATAAATGATCTCCCATCCAAGAAAAGCCCAGGTCCAGACGGATTCACTGCAGAATTCTACAAGACCTTCAAAACAGAACTCACACCAATATTTCTCAAACTCTTCAATGAAATTGAAAGAGAACGTTCACTTCCAGACTCATTCTATGAAGCCAGTATAACCCTCATCCCAAAACCAAGCAGGGACTCATCACGGAAAGAGGACTACAGACCAATCTCCCTGATGAAAATAGATGCAAAATTTCTCAACAAAATTCTGGCCAATCGACATCAACATATCATCAAAAACATCATACACCACGATCAAACTGGATTCATCCCAGGGATGCAAAGCTGGTTTAATATACGCAAGTGAATTAATGTAATCCACCACATCAACCGGAGCAAGCTAAAGAACCACATGGTTTTATCTCTGGATGCGGAAAAAGCGTTTGATAAAATCCAGCACCCATTTATGGTAAAAGCCCTGGAAAAATTGGGATTCCAGGGAACATTCCTGAATATAATCAAGGCAGTTTATGACAAACCAACAGCAAGCATAACTCTAAATGGTGAAAATCTAAAGCCATTTCCTTTAAAATCAGGAACAAGGCAGGGATGTCCACTCTCTCCCCTGCTTTTCAACATAGTACTATAATTCCTAGCCAGAGCAATCAGGCAAGAAGAAAATATAAAGGGCATCCAAGTAGGTAAAGATGAAGTTAAACTCTCTCTCTTCGCAGATGACATGATCCTATACCTAAAGTATCCCATAGACTCTACCCCCAAGCTACTAGAGCTGATCCAAAACTTTGGCAAAGTTGCAGGATATAAAATAAACCTTCAAAAATCAATGGCCTTTCTGTATGCTAATGACCCGAAGACCGAGGCTGAAATCAGGAAAGCAACCCCCTTTGCAATAGCCTCCAAAAACATAAAATACCTAGTTATAACCTTAACCAAAGAAGTAAAAGACTTCTTTGAGGAGAACTTTAAAACCTTGAAAAACGAAATTAAGTCAGAACTAAGGAAATGGAAAAACCTCCCATGCTCCTGGATTGGGAGGATTAACATAATCAAAATGGCAATATTGCCAAAGGCTATCTACAAATTCAATGCAATACCCATTAATATCCCAACACCATTTTTTGATGAAATAGAGGAAGCAATCCAGAAATTCATATGGAACAATAAAAGACCTACAATAGCAAAAACAATCCTAAGCAGAAAGAACAGTGCTGGAGGAAGTACAATACCCAACTTCAAGCTGTATTATAAAGCTATAGTAATAAAAACAGCTTGGTATTGGCACTGGAACAGGCCTGAAGACCAATGGAACAGAATTGAAGACCCGGGAATGAACCCACAGAACTACGCCTACTTAATCTTTGATAAAGGGGCTAAGACAATAGTTTGGAAGAAAGATAGCCTCTTTAACAAATTGTGCTGGCAAAACTGGCTCAACACATGCAACAAACTAAAACTAGATCCTTATATATCACCCTGCACCAAAATCAATTCCAAATGGATTAAAGACCTCGAAATCAAAACAGACACCCTGAAAACACTAAAGGAAGAAGTAGGAGAAACACTTGGGCTCCTTGGCGCAGGACGGAACTTCCTGAACAAAGACCCAGAAAGGCTACAAATCAAAGAAGGGTTGGACAAATGGGACTACATCAAACTGCAGAGCTTCTGCACGGCAAAGGACATAGCTTGCAAGATAAGCAGAAAGCCCACAGACTGGGAGAAGATCTTTACCGGCCATTCAACGAATAAAGGCCTCATATCTAAAATATATGCAGAACTAAAAAAATTACTTTCCTCCAAAACAAAACCGCAAAGAACCAATAGCCCACTCATCAAGTGTGCTAAAGACTTACAAAGAAACTTCTCTAATGAGGAAATGAGAATGGCCAAGAGACATATTAAAAAGTGCTCTACATCACTGGCCATAAAGGAAATGCAAATGAAAACAACATTGAGATTCCACACCCCAGTAAGAATGTCATATATCAAGAAATCTAACAATAACAGTTGTTGGAGGGGATGTGGCCAAAAGGGAACCCTACTTCATTGCTGGTGGGAATGTAAACTGGTTCAGCCACTATGGCAAGTAGTATGGAGATTCCTCAGAAGGCAAAATGTAGAACTCCCCTATGAACCAGCAACCCCACTTTTGGGTATTTATCCAAAAAACTACAAACAAAATCAAAGTAAAGCCATCAGCACAACAATGTTCATTGCAGCGCAATTTGTCATAGCGAGAATCTGGAACCAACCCAGATGCCCCTCCGTAGACGAAACTATCAGGAAAATGTGGTACATATACACAATGGAATGTTATGCCTCTATCAGAAAGAATGACATTGCCCCATTTGTAAGGAAATGGAAGGACTTGGAAAAAATTATCCTAAGTGAAGTGAGCCAGACCCAAAGAAACATGGACTCTATGATCTCCCTTATTGGGACTAATTAGCACACGTTTAGGCAAGTCACAACAGAGGATCACAAGAGCCCAATAGCTATACCCTTATGATCCCATAAGATGATGCTAAGTGAAATGAACTCCATTTTATGAAAATGATTGTTATATCAGAGTTGAAACTACTTTCAACATCCCATGTGTATCTGTAGTTTCTACTATTGATGATGTTCGTGTATCACTTTTGTTGTGATTGTATCTACACTATCTCTGTAATCGTATCTGAGTGTATGGGAAACAGTGTGTACTGGTATTAGAATTAGGAAATTCAAAGTGAATACCAAAATTGAGAGACAAAGAGTAAAATACGAGAAACAACAACAAAAGCAATACTTGCAAAACTGTTTGGTGTAAGTGAACTGAACACCTCAGGGGGGGACGGGGGGGGAGGGGGGTATGAGGGACAAGGTAACAAACAGTACAAGAAATGTATCCAATGCCTTACGTGTGAAACTGTAACCTCTCTGTACATCAGTTTTATAATAAAAACTTAAAAAAAAAGAAAATTAAGTACTTCTTGGAATGGTTAATGTACTGGAAACTCCTCAAAAGCATGTGCTTTGTGGTGAGGTAAGAGAGATGAAAGGTCCTTTAGGAAATACACTTCCGAACGGGGTTGGCAGCTGTATATCAGGGAATATCTCTTTCAGATTAAGAACAGCTGTTGCTTGTTAAGGTAAGTAGTTCGTAGAAAGGTTATTGTACTGGAAACTCCTCAAAAGAATCTGCTTTGTGGTGAGGGAAGAGAGAAGAAAGCTCATTTAGGAATTCCACAACGAACGGGGTTGGCAGCTGTATATTAGAAAATATCCCTTCTAGATTAAGAACAGCTGTTGCTTGTTAAGGTAAGTAGTTCTTAGAAAGGTTAATGTACTGGAAACTCTTCAACAGAATCTGCTTTGTGGTGAGGGAAGAGAGATGAAAGCGCATTGAGGAACTACATGAACATCCTGGGTAGGTAACTGTATATCAGTAAATATCTCCTCTGAGAATAAGAATAGAAGTAGATTAGTAAATTAAGTACTTCTTCAAATGGTTAATGTACTGTAAAATCTTCAACAGAATTTGTTTGTGGTGAGGGATGAGAGATGGTAGCTCCTTTAGGAAATACATGAACATACTGGGTATGCAACTGTATATCAGTAAATATCTCCTCTGAGAATAAGAATAGTAGTAGCTTAGTAAATTAAGTACTTCTTGGAATAGTTAATGTACTGGAAACTCCTAAAAAGATTCTGCTTTGTGGTGAGGGAAGAGAGATGAAAGCTTATTTAGGATCTACATTAACATACTGGGTAGGTAACTGTATATCAGTTAACATCTCCTCTGAGAATAAGAATAGCAGTAGCTTAGTAAATTAAGTACTTCTTGGAATGGTTAAAGTACTGGAAACTCCTCAAAAGAATCTACTTTGTGGTTAGGGAAGAGAGATGAAAACTCACTTAGGAACTACATGAACATACTGGGTAGGTAACTGTATATCAGTAAATATCTCCTCTGAGAATAAGAATAGCAGTAGCTTAATAAATTAAGTACTTCGTGGAATCATTAATGTACTGGAAACGCCTCAAAAGAATCTGCTTTTTGGTGAGGGAAGAGAGCTGAAAGCTCAATTGTGAAGTACATAAACACATTGTGTAGGTAACTGTCTATCAGTAAATATCTCCTCTGAGAATAAGACTAGCAGTAGCTTAGTAAATTAAGTATTTCTTGGAATAGTTAATGTACTGGAAACTCCTGAAAAGAATGTGGTTGGTGGTGTGGGAAGAGAGAAAAAAGGTCATTTAGGAACTACGATCACGAACGGGGTTAGCAGCTGTATATCAGAGAATATCCTTTCTAGATTAAGAACAGCTCTTTCTTGTGAAGGTAATTTGTTCTTAGAAAGGTTAATGTACTGTAAACTCCTCTAAAGAATCTTGTTGGTAGTGAGGGAAGGGAGATGAAAGCTCAATTAGGAACTACATGAACATACTGGGTAGGTAACTGTATATTCGTAAATATCTCCGCTGAGAATAAGAAGAGCAGTAGCTTAGTAAATTAAGTACTTCTTGAAATTGTTAATGCACTGGAAACATCTCAAAAGAATCTTGTTGTTGGTGAGGGAAGAGAGATGAAGCTCATTTAGGAACCACATGAACATACTGGGTAGGTAACTGAATATCAGTAAATATCTCCTCTGAGAATAAGAATAGTAGTAGCTTAGTAAATTAAGTATTTCTTGGAATGGTTAATGTACAGGAAACTCCACAAAAGAATCTGATTTGTGGTGAGGGCAGAGAGATGAATGCTCATTTAGGAACTACACTTATGAAGGGGGTTGGCAGCACTATATCAGGGAATATCCCTTCTACATTAAGAACAGCTGATGCTTGTTAATGTAAGTAGTTCGTGCAAAGGTTTATGTATTGCAAACTCATCAAAAGAATCTGCGTTTTGGTGAGGGAAGAGAGATGAAAGCTTATTTAGGAGCTACATGAACATACAGGGTAGGTAACTGTATATCATTAAATACCTCCTCTGAGAATAAGAATAGCAGAAGGTTAGTAAATTATGTACTTCATAGAGTGGTTATTGTAGTGGAAACTCCTCAAAAGAATCTTCATTGTGGTGAGGGAAGAGAGATGAAAGCTCATTTAGGAACTACATGATCATACTGGGTAGGTAACTGAATATCAGTAAATATCTCCTCTGAGAATATGTATAGCAGTAGCTTAGTAAATTAAGTACTTCTTGGAATGGTTAATGTACTGGAAACTCCTCAAATGTGTCTGGTTTGTGGTGAGGGAAGAGAGATGAAAGCTCATTTAGGAACTACACTTACAAACGGGTTTGGCAGATGTATATCAGGGAATATCCCTTCTACATTAAGAACAGCTGTTGCTAGTTAAGGTAAGTAGTTCGTGGAAAGGTTAATGTACTGGAAACTACTCAAAATAATATGGTTGGTGGTGAGGGAAGAGAGATGAATGCTCATTTAGGAACTACACTTACGAACCGGGTTGGAAGTTGTATATCAGGGAATATTTCTTCTAGATAAAGAACAACGTTGCTTGTTAAGGTAAGTAAATCGTGGAAAGCTTAATGTACTGGAAACTCCTCAAAAGAATCTGCTTTGTGTTGAGGGAAGATAGATGAAACCTTGTTTATGAACTACATGTACATACTGGGTCGGTAACTGTCTATCAGAAAATTTCTCCTCTGTGAATAAGAATAGCAATAGCCTAGTAAATTAAGTACTTCTTGGAATGGTTAATGTACTGGAAACTCCTCAAAAGAATCTGCTTTGTGGTGAAGGAAGAGAGATGAAAGCTCATTTAAGAACTACATGAACATACTGGGTAGCATACTGTATATTAGTAAATATCTCCTCTGAGAATAAGAATAGCAGTAGCTTAGTAAATTAAGTATTTCTTGGAATGGTTAATGTACAGGAAACTCCACAAAAGAATCTGATTTGTGCTGAGGGAAGAGAGATGAATGCTCATTAAGAACTACACTTAAGAAGGTGGTTGGCAGCTCTATATCAGGGAATATCCCTTCTAGATTAAGAACAGCTGATGCTTGTTAAGGTAAGTAGTTCGTGCAAAGGTTAATGTATTGCAAGCTCGTCAAAAGAATCTGCGTTTTGGTGAGGGAAGAGAGATGAAAGCTTATTTAGGAACTACATGAACATATAGGGTAGGTAACTGTATATCAGTAAATACCTCCTCTGAGAATAAGAATAGCAGTAGGTTAGTAAATTACGTACTTCATAGAGTGGTTATTGTAGTGGAAACTCCTCAAAAGAATCTTCATTGTGGTGAGGGAAGAGAGATGAAAGCTCATTTAGGAACTACATGATCATACTGGGTAGGTAACTGAATATCAGTAAATATCTCCTCTGAGAATATGTATAGCAGTAGCTTAGTAAATTAAGTACTTCTTGGAATGGTTAATGTACTGGAAACTCCTCAAAAGTGTCTGGTTTGTGGTGAGGGAAGAGAGATGAAAGCTCATTTTGGAACTAAACTTACAAATGGGTTTGGCAGATGTATATCAGGGAATATCCCTTCTACTTTAAGAACAGCTGTTGCTTGTTAAGGTAAGTAGTTCGTGGAAAGGTTAATGTACTGGAAACTCCTCAAAATAATATGATTGGTGGTGAGGGAAGAGAGAAGAATGCTCATTTAGGAACTACACTTACGAACGGGGTTGGCAGTTGTATATCAGGGAATATTCCTTCTAGATAAAGAACAACGTTGCTTGTTAAGGTAAGTAAATCGTGGAAAGCTTTATGTACTGGAAACTACTCAAAACAATCTGCTTTGTGTTGAGGGAAGAGAGATGAAACCTTATTTAGGAACTACATGAACATACTGTGTCGGTAACTGTCTATCAGAAAATTTCTCCTCTGAGAATAAGAATAGCAATAGCCTAGTAAATTAAGTACTTCTTGGAATGGTTAATGTACTGGAAACTCCTCAAAAAAATCTGCTTTGTGGTGAGGGAAGAGAGATGAAAGTTCATTTAAGAACTACATGAACATACTGGGTAGCATACTGTATATTAGTAAATATCTCCTCTGAGAATAAGAATAGCAGTAGCTTAGTAAATTAATTACTTCTTGGAATGATTAATGTACTGGAAACTCCTCAAAAGAATCTGCGTGGTAGTGAGGGATGAGATATGAAAGCTCATTTAGGAACTACATGATCATACTGGGTAGGTAAGTGTATGTCAGTAAATTTATCCTCTGAGAATAAGAATAGCAGTAACTTAGTAAACTAAGTATTTCTTGGAATGGTTAAAGTACTGGAAACTCCTCAAAAGTATCTGGTAGTTGTTGAGGGAAGAGAGCTCAAAGCTCATTTAGGAACTACATGAACATACTGGGTAGGTAACTGTATATCAAAAAATATCTCCTCTGAGAATAAGAATAGCAGTAGCTTAATAAATTATGCACTTCTTTGAATGGTTACTGTACTGGAAACTACTCAAAAAATTCTGCTTTGTGGTGAGGGAAGAGAGATGAAGCTCATTTAAGAATTACATGATCATACTGGGTAGGTAACTGTATATCAGTAAATATTTCCTCTGAGAAAAAGAAAAGCAGTAGCATAGTAAATTAAGAAGTTATTGGAATGGTTAATGTACTGGAAACTCCTCAAAAGAATCTGGCTGTTGTGAGGGAAGAGAGATGAACGCTCATTTAGGAACTACATGAACATACTGAGTAGGTAACTGTATATCAGTAAATATCTCCTCTGAGAATAAGAATAGCAGTAGCTTAGTGAATTAACTACTTCTTGTAATGTTTAATATCCTGGAATCTCCTCAAAAGAAATTGCATTGTGGTGTGGGGAGAGAGAGGAAAGCTCATTTAGGAACAAAATGATCATAATGCATAGGTAACGGTATATCAGTAAATATCTCCTCTGAGAATAAGAAAAGCAGTAGCTTAGTAAATTAAGTACTTCTTTGAATGGTTAATGTACTGGAACCTCTTCAAAAGAATCTGGTTGTGGTGAGGGAAGAGAGATGAAAGATCATTTAGGGAAGGTCAGGAGGAAGACGGCAGAGGAGAGGCCGAGCCCTTGCAGAGCTCCCTCCGATATCGTAGTTTTCTCACCCCATAGAAACTGTTACTCCTAGAAAGACAGCCAAAGTAAGTTCTAACAATACAGGGATTCTGAACAGGAAGGAAAAATCGACTTTGCTGGTCTGAAAACACAGATCTGAGCTCCGGGCGGCGTCTCGCCGCCGCGCCAGTGCCGGCTCCGGCACAGTGCCCGGCACAGCCTCCCCCCCCCCCCCGCACTCCGCACAGATAAAGCATTAAATACTCCAGACGGCAGCTGAGCATGGAGGACCTGACATCGCAGAGACAGGGTGAGTACCCCACAAAAGTTATTCTCACTTGTGCCCACAGTCCAGCTTCTGGAAGGCATCCCTGTCCTCACCGCCAGAGCAAAGCGCCATCTTTGCCACTGGCATAGGGTCAGACCAGACTGGAACTGAAGCGGGCCTGGGGAAAGCGAGGCCACAAAAGCCCTCTTTGAAAAGGGCAGGAGGGGCGGAATCAGTGAGAACCAGCTCCGCCCAGAAGAACGCCCCCTGCCCTGGCGGGAGGCGAATCCAGGGCTTAGCCAGAGGTGCCCCGCCCTGCCCGCCGGAATTTCTAATCTTAAAGCAAAAGCTGCGAGCAACTACCGGGGCACGGAAACACCAGAGGGAGGAACAAACTGTTCCTGGGACAGCTAAACGGTCCCGTCACAGAGGAAGCTAATTCCCAGCCCAAAACGGAGCTGCATTCCATACCCACCTATGTCAAGGAGGCCGCCTCCCTCAGGCAAGCAGCTCTCAGAGGAGCAAAACAGGCCAGAGGCGCCCTGCCCTGCTGAGTTCACAGCCTAGTCAAGACCAGGCATCAAAGGCAGCGGCCCCACAGCAGACAGAGGAGCCACAGTTCCTGAGACTGCTCATGTCCCCATCGACAGAGGACGCCCAAGGCCTTCCTGCAAGCTGTGCGAACCTCAGAGACCCACGATTGCATCAACAGGGGAGAAGGGTCAGAACAGACCGACCCCTTGCCAACTGAAATCAAGTCAAACCAGCCAATCAGGAAAATAGACTGCAGTCCATTGCAGGGAAACCAGAGACTGGGGAAAGACCACCCAAACAAGGAGGACTCCTTTTTTTTTTTTTTCCTTTTTCTTTTTCTTTTCAAACATTTTTTTAAACTTTTTTTTTTAAATTTTCTTTTTAATTTTTTCACATCTGAAACATCATTGGTTTTTTTTTTTTTGGTTTGTTTGTTTTTTGTTTGTTTGTTTTCCATTTTTACCATTTTTACAAGATTTTTTGTGTTTGTTTATTTGTTTGGGTTGTTCCTTTTCTGTTATTTTCCTTTTTATTTATTTATTCTTCCTTTTTAAATAATTTTTCTCTGTTTTGTGCATCTGTCTTCCAGTATTTTTACTTTATTTCTCTCGTTGCGTCCTCTTCCTTTAAAAGTTACTTTCCTATAAATAACACTTCCACCCTTTTCTGCTAACTCTCCAGTGTCTGTCATTTTAACATTGTTCTTTCTACTGATTCTACTCTTCTCCACATTTCCACGTCACTGAAATTAAACCAAATTCACCCCCCCCAATACATTTTACTCCATTCTCTTTACTACCTCCAACTTACCCTCCTGACTTACTGCCTGGTCCTCCAGGTTCCATTGACTCCTGATTATTGGATAGAGGGTATCCCAGATTACTACGAGTTAATCAAAGGGTTCATAGAGAAAGCCAGTCCTAAAAGAACTTAATATAAAAACAAGAATTGCGTATAGGGTTGTAACAGTAAATAAGTAACTACTGAATACAGGGCCCAGGATCGGTTGTTATATTGAAATTGTATTCTTTAGGAACACCAAATCTAACTTTATTGACAGGTATACACGTTATCTGTATATAATTGTGAAATTGTAAGATCTACACAACAGTGCTTGGTAAGGGCTGCTTTGAGTCTTAAACGGTGCTCACAGGTGCTGGTAGACTGGCATTCCCAATTCAAATGCTCAGAAGAAACACAAGAAAGATGGCAAACAATGAAGTCTTATCCCCCACTCAATACAAGCAGGAAGCAGAGCAGTCAATCAAAAACATAGAAGAAAACCCCCAAAATGCTCTACAAAGTCTACTGATAAACATCATAAATGAAAAGTTTGAATCTCTTCAGTCAATTATGTTAGAGCGTGAGGAGGCAAAGCAAAAATTAATGGAGAATTTCATGGCATCCACAAATAGAAAGATAAATGAGCTTCAAGAGTCAAATGAAAAGATAGCTACCCAGCTTAAAGATTTGAGAGACAACACTCAAAACCAAAGTAATGAAGTTAATGAAGTAAAGAAGTCCATACAGGACCTAAGAAATGACATGGAAATCATCAGGGAAGACCAGTCAGAAGGAAAAGAGATTCGAAATCAAGTAGCTAGCCTACAGTCCCGACTAACTGAAGCAGAGGATCGAATCTCAGGAGCTGAAGATTCCTTAGATTCTATGGAGAAAGATAAAAAATCAATACAAATCCAGTCCAAGCAACAAAACAGATCGCTCCAGGAGATTCAAGACACGATCAGGAAGCCCAATTTAAGGATAATAGGTATTGAGGAAAACTTGGAGAAAGAGGTTAATGGGATAGGCAACCTATTTAACAGAATATTAGCTGAGAACTTCCCAAACATCCAGAAGGAAAGGCCTATACAGATACAAGAAGCATTTAGAACCCCAAATCGACCAGACCCGAATAGGACTTCCCACCGACACACTGTGATCAAAACAGCTTTAGCGGGGCTGGGGATATAGCCTAGTGGCAAGAGTGCCTGCCTCATATACACGAGGCCCTAGGTTCGATTCCCCAGCACCACATATACAGAAAACGGCCAGAAGCGGCGCTGTGGCTCAAGTGGCAGAGTGCTAGCCTTGAGCGGGAAGAAGCCAGGGACAGTGCTCAGGCCCTGAGTCCAAGGCCCAGGACTGGCAAAAAAAAAAAAAAAAAAAAAAAAAAAAAAAAAAAAAAAAAAAAAAACAGCTTTAGCAGAGTGCAAGGAAAAAATACTCAAAGCTGTTAGGGCAAAGAAAACAATCACATATAAAGGAAAAGCAATCAGAATTACCCCAGACTTCTCAGCAGAGACCATGAAAGCAAGGAGAGCCTGGAATGAAGTATACCAAACTCTAAATAAAAATAACTACCAACCAACTATTCTGTACCCAGCCAAACTCTCCTTCATAGCCGAAGGTCAAATAAAAGTCTTCCACAATAAGGAAAAACTGAAACAATATATCTCCACCAAACCAGCTTTACACAAAATCCTTAAAGATGTACTATACAGGTAAAATAATCAAGATCCCAACACAGACATGGAAATGAACCCTAATTAGTAAACACTAGATCAAGAAATGGGAAGACACAGCTTTAAACAAGATAGTGATAATGAAAGGAACAAACGACCACCTCTCAATCCTGTCAACATTAATGGACTTAATTCTCCAATCAAACGACATAGGCTCATAAGTTGGATCAAAAATCAAGATCCATCTTTCTGCTGCCTCCAAGAGACACATCTATCCAGCAAAAGTAAACATCTTCTAAAAGTGAAAGGCTGGAAACAAATCTATCAAGCAAATGGCCCCCATAAGCAGGCTGGAGTTGCAATCCTAGTATCAGACAAAATTGACCTCAAAATAAAAAAAGTAAGAAGAGACAAAGAAGGTTACTACATACTAGTAAAAGGATCTCTCCAACAGGAAGAAATAATCATCCTAAATATCTACACACCAAATGCAGGAGCAACCAACTTCATCAAACAAACACTACTGGCTCTAAAAACATTCATAGACCCAAACACAATGATAGTGGGGGACTTTAACACTCCTCTATCACCTCTGGACAGATCAACACGCCAAAAACTGAACAAAGAAACCACAGAACTAAACAATTGCATAGACCAACTAGACTTAATCGACATCTACAGAATATTCCACCCAGCAAGGACAGAATACACATTATTTTCGGCAGCACATGGAATATTCTCCAAAATAGATCACATCTTAGGGCACAAAGAAAATCCGTACAAATTCAGAAGTATCAAAATGATTCCCTGCATTCTGTCAGACCACAGTGGAATAAAATTAGATCTCAACTCATTCAGCCACCACAGAAAATCCCACAATTCATGGAGACTAAAGAACACACTGCTGAACCATCAGTGGATCATTGAAGAAATTAAAATGGAAATTCAAATGTTTATGGACTTCAACCAAGTTGAGGACACAAAGTACCAGCTCCTTTGGGACACAGCAAATGCAGTACTCAGAGGAAAATTTATATCTCTGAGTACATACATCAACAAACTGGAAAAACAGCAACTCAGTAATTTAAGGAAGCACCTTAATTTTCTGGAGAGAGAACAGCAAGCCAAACCCCAAGTCAATGGACAGAAGCAAATAATTAAAATCAAATCAGAAATAAATCAATTAGAGACGAAAAAAACCATCGAAAGAATCAACAAAACAAAGAGTTGGTTCTTTGAAAAAATCAACAAGATAGACAGACCCCTGGCAAACCTGACCAAAAAAAGAAGGCAGCACACTCAAATAAACAAGATAAGAGATGAAACAGGTAACATCACCACAGAAATAACCGAAATTCTGAAAATAATAAGGGACTATTTTGCAAACATTTATGCCAACAAATTCGAGAACTTGGAAGAAATGGATGATTTCCTAGAAAAAATTGATACCCCCAAACTCAACCATGAAGATTTAAACCTTCTAAACAGACCCATATACAGTATTGAAATAGAAACGGCAATAAATGACCTCCCATCCAAGAAAAGCCCAGGTCCAGACGGATTCACAGCAGAATTCTACAAAGCCTTCAAAACAGAACTCACTCCAATATTTCTCAAACTCTTCAATGAAATTGAAAGAGAACGTTCACTACCAACTCATTTTATGAAGCCAGTATAACCCTCATCCCAAAACCAGGCAGAGACTCATCACTGAAAGAGGACTACAGACCAATCTCCCTGATGAACATAGACGCAAAAATTCTCAACAAAATTCTGGCCAATCGACTTCAACAGGTCATCAAAAAAATCATACACTACGATCAAACTGGATTCATCCCAGGGATGGAAAGCTGGTTTAATATACGCAACTCAATGAATGTAATCTACCACATCAACCGGAGCAAGGTAAACAACCACATGGTTCTATCTCTGGATGAGGAAAAAGCGTTTGATAAATTCCAGCACCCATTTATGCTAAAAGCCCTGGAAAAACTGGGATTCCAGGGAACATTCCTGAATATAATCAAGGCAGTTTATGACAAACCAACAGCAAGCATAACTCTAAATGGTGAAAATCTAAAGCCATTTCCTTTAAAATCAGGAACAAGGCAGGGATGTACACTCTCTCCCCTGCTCTTCAACATAGTACTAGAATTCCTAGCCAGAGCAATTAGGCAAGAAGAGAATATAAAGGGGATCCAAATAGGAAAAGATGAAGTTAAACTTTCTCTCTTCGCAGATGACATGATCCTATACCTAAAGTATCCCATAGACTCTACCCCCAAGCTACTAGAGCTGATCCAAAACTTTGGCAAAGTTGCAGGATATAAAATAAACCTTCAAAAATCAATGGCCTTTCTCTATGCTAACAACCTGAAGACCGAGGCTGAAATCAGGAAAGCAACTCCTTTTGCAATAGCTCCCAAAAACATAAAATACCTAGGAATACCTTAACCAAAGAAGTGAAAGACCTCTTTGATGAGAACTTTAAAACCTTGAAAAATGGAATTAAGTCAGAACTAAGAAAATGGAAAAACCTCCCATGCTCCTGGATTGGGAGGATTAATATAATCAAAATGGCAATATTGCCAAAGGCTATCTACAAATTCAATGCAATACCCATTAATATGCCAACACCATTCTTTAATGAAATAGAGGAAGCAATCCAGAAATTCATATGGAACAATAAAAGACCTAGAATAGGTCCTCCTATTCAGAATGCAGAAAGAACAGTGCTGGAGGAATTACAATACCCAACTTCAAGCTGTATCATAAAGCTATAGTAATAAAAACAGCTTGTTATTGGCACCGCAACAGGGCTGAAGACCAATGGAACAGAATTGAAGACCCAGAATTGAACCCACAGAACTACACCTACTTAATCTTTGATAAAGGAGCTAAAACAATAGTATGGAAGAAAGATAGCCTCTTTAACAAGTGGTGCTGGCAAAACTGGCTCAACACATGCAACAAACTAAAACTAGATCCTTATATATCACCCTGCACCAAAATCAATTCCAAATGGATTAAAGACCTTGAAATCAAAACAGACACCCTGAAAACACTAAAGGAAGGAGTAGGAGAAACACTTGGGCTCCTTGGCACAGGACAGAACTTCCTTAACAAAGACCCTGAAAGGCTACAAATCAAAGAAAGGTTGGACAAATGGGACTGCATCAAACTGCAGAGCTTCTGCACGGCAAAGGACATAGCTCGCACGATAAACAGAAAGCCCACAGACTGGGAGAAGATCTTTACCAGTCATTCAACAGACAAAGGCCTCATCTCTAAAATATATGCAGAACTAAAAAAATTACCTTCTTCCAAAACAAAACCGCAAAGAACCAATAGCCCACTCATCAAGTGTGCTAAAGACTTACAAAGAAACTTCTCTAATGAGGAAATGAGAATGGCCAAGAGACATATGAAAAAATGCTCTACATCACTGGCCATAAAGGAAATGCAAATCAAAACAACATTGAGATTCCATCTCACCCCAGTAAGAATGTCATATATCAAGAAATCTAACAATAACAGTTGTTGGAGGGGATGTGGCCAAAAGGGAACCCTACTTCATTGTTGGTGGGAATGTAAACTGGTTCAGCCACTCTGGCAAGCAGTATGGAGATTCCTCAGAAGGCTCAATATAGAACTCCCCTATGACCCAGCAGCCCCACTTTTGGGTATCTATCCAAAAGACCACAAACAAAATCACAGTAATGCCACCAGCACAACAATGTTCATCACAGCACAATTTGTCATAGCGAGAATCTGGAACCAACCCAGATGCCCCTCCATAGACGAATGGATCAGGAAAATGTGGTACATATACACAATGGAATTTTATGCCTGTATCAGAAAGAATGACATTGTTCCATTTGTAAGGAAATAGAAGGACTTGGAAAATGTTATACTAAGTGAAGTGAGCCAGACCCAAAGAAACATGGACTCTATGGCCTCCCTTATTGGGAATAATTAGTACAGGTTTAGGCAAGCCATAGCAGAGCAGCACAAGGCCCAATAGCTATACCCTAATGAACACATAAGATGATGCTAAGTTAAATGAACTCCATGTTATGGAAACAATTGTTATATCACAGTTGTAACTACTTTCAACGTCCTATGTGTATGTGTAGTTTCTATTCTTGATGATGTTCTTGTATCACCTTCCTGTGGTTGTACCTACACTTTCTCTGTATTCTTATCTGAGTATATTGGAAACCGTGTTTACTGGTATTGGAAGTAGGAAATTCAAAGGGAATACCAAATTTGAGAGACACAGGGTAAAAAACGAGAAACAACTACAAAAGCAATACTTGCAAAACTGGTGTAAGTGAACTGAACACCTCGGGTGGGGGGAGAGAAAGGGGGGGAAGGAGGGGGGCATGAGGGACAAAGTAACAAACAGTACAAGAAATGTATCCAATGCCTAACGTATGAAACTGTAACCTCTCTGTACATCAGTTTGATTATAAAAATTTGAAAAAATAAAAAAAAGAAAGATCATTTAGGAATTATACTTACGAACATGGATGGCACCTGTATACCAGGGAATATCCCTTCTTGATTAAGAACAGTTGTTGCTTGTTATGGTAAGTAGTTCGTACAAGGGTTAATGTATTGGAAACTCCTGAAAAGTTTCTGCTTCATGTTGAGGGAAGAGAGATGAAAGCTCCTTTAGGAACTATATGAACATACTGGGTAGGTAACTATATGTCAGTAAATATCTCCTCTGAGAATAAGAATAGCAGTAGCTTAGTAAACTAAGTACTTCTAGGAATGGTTAATGTACTGAAACTCCTCAAAAGAACCTGGTTTGTGGTTAGGAAAAAGAGATGAAAGCTCATTTAGGAACTACAATTACGAACGTGATTGGCACCTGTATAACAGGGAATATTCCTTCTAGATTAAGAACAGCTGTTGCTTGTTAAGGTACGTGTTCGTGGAAAGGTTAATGTACCGGAAACTCCTCAAAAGAATCTGCTTTGTTTTGAAGGAAGGGAGATGAAAGCTCTTTTAGGAAGTACATGAACATACTGGGTAAGTAACTGTATATCAAACAAAATCTCCTCAGAGAATAAGAATAGAAGTAGCTTAGTAAATTAAGTACTTCTTGGAATGGTTAATGTACTGGAAGCTCCTCAAAAGAATCAGCTTTATGGTGAGGGAAGAGAGATGAAAGATCATTTAGGAACTATATGAACATACTGGGTAGGTAACTGTATAACAGTAAATATCTCCTCTGAGAATAAGAATAGAAGTAATTTAGTAAATTAAGTATTTCTTGGAATGGTTAATGTACTGAAACCTCCGCAAAAGAATCAGATTCGTGGTGAGGGAAGAGAGATGAAAGTTCTTTTAGGAACTACAAGAAAATACTGGGTAAGTAACTGTATATCAGAAAATATCTCCTCAGAGAATAAGAATAGAAGTAGCTTAGTAAATTAAGTACTTCTGGGAATGGTTAATGTACTGAAAACTCCTCAAAAGAATCTGCATTGTGGTGAGGGAACAGAGATGAAAGCTCATTTAGGAACTACACTTACGAACGGGGTTGTCAGCTGTATATCAGGGAATGTCCCTTCTAGATGAAGAACAGCTGTTGGTTTTTAAAGTATGTAGTTCCTGGAAAGGTTAATGGACTGGAAAGTTCTCAAAAGATTCTGCTCTGTTGTGAGGGAAGTGTGATGAAAGCTCATTTAGGAACTACATGAACATACTGTGTAGGTAACTGTATATCAGTAAATATCTCCTCTGAGAATAAGAATAGCAATAGCTTAGTAAATTAACTACTTCATGGAATAGGTAATATACTGGCAACTGCTCAAAAGAATCTGCTTTGTGGTGAGGGAAGGGAGATCAAGGCTCATTTAGGAACTTCATGAACATACTGGGTAGGTAACTGTATATCAGTAAATATCTCTACTGAGAATAAGAATAGCAGTAGTTTAGTAAATTAACTACTTATTGAGATGTTTAATATACTAGAAACAACTCAAAATAATTTGCTCTCTGGTGAGGGAAGAGAGAGGAAAGCTCATTTAGGAAGTACATGAACATACTGGGTAGGTAAATTTATATCAGTAAATATCTTCTCTGAGAATAGAATAGCAGTAGCTTAGTAAATTACGTACTTCTAGGAATGGTTAATGTACTGGATCTCCTCAAAAGAATCTGATTTTTGGTGACGGAAGAGAGATGAATGCTCATTTGGGAACTACATGAACATACTGGGTAGGTAACTGTATATCAGTAAATATCTCCTCTGAGAATAAGAATAGGAGTAACTTAGTAATTTAAGTACTTCTTGGCATTGTTAATGTACTAGAAACTCCTCAAAAGAATCTGCTTCGTGTTGAGGGAAGAGAGATGAAAGGTCATTTAAGAACTACATGAACACACCTTGTATTTAACTGTATATCAGTAAATATCTCCTCTGAGAGTAAGAATAGCAATAACTTAGTAAATTAAGTAAATCGTGGAATGGTTAATGTACTGGAAACTCCTCAAAAGAATATGGTTGGTGGTGAGTGAAGACAGATGAAAGCTCATTTACGAACTACCTGAACTTACTGGGTACGTAACTGAATATCAGTAAATATCTCCTCTGAGAATAAGAATAGCAGTATCATAGTAAATTAAGAACTTCTTGGAATGGTTAATGTACTGGAAAGTCCTCAAAAGAATCTGCTTTCTAGTGTGGGAAGAGAGAAAAAAGAGATTTTAGGAAGTACTTGTACATTCTGGGTAGGTAAATGTATATCAGTAAATATCTCCTCTGAGAATAAGAATAGAAGTAGCTTAATGAATTAAGTTCTTCTTGGAATGGTTAATGTACTGGAAACTCCTCAAAAGAATCTGTTTGCTCGTGAGGAAAGAGAGATGAAATCTCATTTAGGAACTACACTTGCGAATGGAGTTGGCAGCTGTATATCAGGGAATGTCCCTTCTTGATTACGAACAGCTGTTGCTTGTTCAGGTAAGTAGTCCGTGGAAAGGTTAATGTACAGGAAATTCCTCAAAAGAATTTGCTTTGTGGTGAGGGAAGAGAGATGAAATCTCATTTAGGAACAACATGAACATTGTGGGTAAGAGACTGTATATCAGTAAATATCTCCTGTGAGAATAAGAATAGCAGCAGCTTAGTAAATTAAGTACTTCTTGGAATGGTTAATGTACTGGAACTCCTGAAAAGAATCTGGTTGTTGGTGAGGAAAGAGAGATGAAAGCTCCTTTAGGAACTACACGAACATACTGGAGAGGTAACTCTATATCAGTAAATATCACCTCTGAGAGTAACAATAGCAGTAGCTTAGTAAATTAAATACTTCTTGGAATGGTTAATATACTGGAAACTCCTCAAGAGAATCTGGTTGGTGGTGAGGGAAGAGAGATGAAAGCTCATTTAGGAATTAAAGGAACATACAGGATAGGTAACTGTATATCAGTAAATGTCTCCTCTGAAAATAAGAACAGCTGTTGCTTGTTAAGGTAAGCATATCGTGGAAAGGTTAACGTACTAGAAACTCCTGAAAACAATCTGCTTTGTGGTGAGGGAAGAGAGATGAAAGCTCATTTTGGAACTACATAAAGATACTGTGTGTGTAACTGCATATCAGTTAATATCACATCTGAGAATAAGTATAGCAGTAATTTAGTAAATTAACTATTTCTGGGAATGGTTAATGTACTGGAAAATCCTCAAAAGTATCTGAATTGTGGTGAGGGAAGGGAGATGAAAGCTCATTTAGGATCTACACTAATGAACGGGTTTGGCAGGTGTATTTCAGGGAATTTCCCTGAATTTCTTAATCTAGAGATTAGGAAAAGCTGTTGCTTGTTAAGTTAAGTAGTTCGTGGAAAGGTTAATGTACTGGAAACTCCTCAAATTATTCTGCGTTGTGGTGAGGGAACAGAGAAAAAAACTCATTTAGGAACTACACTTATGAACGGGGTAGGCAGCTGTATATCACTAAATATCAGCCCCGAGAATAATAATAGCAGTAGCGTAGTAAATTAAGTATTTCCTAGTATGGTTAATGTAGTGGAAACTCCTCAAAAGAATATGCTTTGTGGTGAGGGAACTGAGAAAATAGCTCATTTAGGAAATACACTTATGAAAGTGGTAGGCGGTTGTATATCAGGCAATATCCCTTCACGTAATAAGAACAGCTTTTGCTTGTCAAGGTAAGTAGTTCTAGGAAAGGTTAATGTACTGGAAAATCCTCAAAACAATCTGCTTTGTGGTGAGGAAAAAGAGAAAAAAATCTCATTTAGGAACTACGGTTACGAAGGTGGTAAACAGCTGTATATCAGGGAGGATCCCATCTGCCAATAAGCACATCTGGAGCTTGTAAAGGTAAGTAGTTCGTGGAAAGGTTAATGTACTAGAAACTCCTCAGAAAAATCTGATTTGTAGTGAGAGAAGATCGAAGAAAGCTTATTTATTAACTACATGAACGTACTGGGTAGGCAGCTGTTTATCAGTAAATATCTCCCCTGAGAATAAGAATAGCAGTAGCTTAGTAAATCATGTACTTCCTGGTAAGGTTAATGTACTGGAAACTCTTCAAAAGAATCTGCTTTGTGGTGAGGGAAGTGAGATAAAAGCTCATTTAGGTACTACACTTACGAAGGAGTTAGGCAGCTGTATATCAGGAAATACCCCTTCTGATAATAAGAACAGCTGTTGCTTGTTATGGTAAGTAGTTCGTGGAAACATTAATGTTCTGGAAATGACTCAAAAGAATCTGCATTGTGGTGAGCGAACTGAGAAAAAGGCTCATTTAGGAACTACAGTTACGAACGGGGTAGGCAGCTGTATATCAGGCAATATCTCTTCAGATAACAAGAACTGCTGTTGCTTGTTAAGGTGAGTAGTTCGTGGAAAGGGTAATGTAGTGGAAAATCCTCAAAACAATCTGCTTTGTGGTGAGGGAAAAGGGAAAAAAGCTCATTTAGTAACTACACTTACGAACTTGGTAGGCAGCTGTATATCAGGGAGTATCCCTTCTGAGAATAAGAACCGCTGGAGCTTGTTATGGTAATTTGATTTGAAGAAAGGTTAATGTACTGGAAACTCCTCAAAACAATCTGATTTGTGGTGGGGGAAAAGAGATAAAAGCTCATTAAAGAACTACACTTACGAATGGGGTAGGCCGCTGTTTATCATAAATATCTCCCCTGAGAATAAGAATAGCAGTAGCTTAGTAAATTAAGTACTTCCTGGTACAGCTAATTTACTGGAAAATCCTCAAAAGAATCTGATTCGTCGTGAGGGAAAAGAGATAAAAGCTCATTTAGGAACGACATGAACATACTGGGTAGGCAGCTGTATATCAGGGAATATCCCTTCTGAGAATAAGAACAGCTGGAGCTTGTTAAGGTAAGTAGTTAGTGGAATGGTTAATGTACTGGAAACTCCTCAAGTGAATTTGCTTTGTGGTGAGGGAACAGAGAAAAAATCTCATTTAGGAACTACAATAACGAATGTGTTAGGCAGCTGTATAGCTGGGATTATCCCTTCTGAGTATAAGAACAGCTGTTGCTTGTTAAGGTAAGCATTTCGTGGAAACGATAATGTACGGGAAACTGTTCAAAAGAATCTGCATTGTGGTGAGGGTACAAAGAAAAAAGCACATTAAGGAACTACAGTTACGAACGGGGTAGACAGCTGTATATCAGGCAGTATACCTTTTGATAAAAAGAACACCTGTTGCTTGTTAAGGTGAGCAGTTCGTGGAAAGGGTAATGTACTGGAAACACCTCAAAAGAATCTGCTTTGTGGTGAGGGAACCGAGACAAAAGCTCATTTAGGAACTACACTTACGAACAAGGCAGGCAGCTGTATATCAGGGAGTATCCCTTTTGAGAATAAGAAGAGCTGGAGCTTGTTAAGGTAATTAGATCGAAGAAAGGTGAATGAACTGGAAACTCCTCAAAGGAATATCATTTGTGGTGAGGAAAGATCGAAAAAAGCTTATTTATTAATTATATGAACGTACTGAGTAGGTAGCTGTTTATTAGTTAATATCTCCCCTGAGAATAAGAATAGCAGTAGTTTAGTAAATTAAGTACTTCCTGGTATGGTTAATGTACTGGAAATCCTTGAAAGAATCTGCTTTGTGGTGAGGGAAGAGAGATAAAAGCTCATTTATGAACTACACTTACGAAGGTGGTAGGCAGCTGTATATCAGGGAATATCCCTTCTGAGAATAAGAACAGCTGGAGCTTGTTAAGGTAAGTAGTTCGTGGAATAGTTAATGTGCTGGAAACTCCTCAAAAGAATCTGCTTTGTGGTGAGGGAACAGAGAAAAAATGTCATTTAGGAACTACACTTATGAACATGGTAGGGAGCTGTATATCAGGGAGTTTCCCTTCTGAGGATAAGAACAGCTGTTGCTTGTTAAGGTAAGTAGTTCGTGGAAACGTTAATATACTGGAATCTCCTCAAAAGAATATTATTTGTGGTGAGGGAAGAGAGAAAATAGCTCATTTAGGAACTACACTTATGAACGGGGTAGGCAGCTGTATATCAGTCAATTTCCCTTCTTATAATAAGAACAGCTGTTGCTTTTAAGGTAAGTAGTTCGTGTAATAGTTAATGTACTGGAAACTCCTCAAATGAATTTGCTATGTGTTGAGGGAACAAAGAAAAAAGCTCATTATGGAACTACACTTACGAACTTGGTAGGCAGCTGTATATCAGGGAGTATCCCGTCTGACAATAAGAACAGCTGGAGCTTGTTAAAGTAATTAGATCGAGGAAAGGGTAATGTACAGGAAACTCCTCAGAAGAATCCGAGTTGTGGTGAGCGAAGAGAGATAAAAGCTCATTAAGAACTACACATACGAACGGGTAGGCAGCTGTATATCACTAAATATCTCCCCTGAGAATAAGAATAGCAGTAGCTTAGTAAATTAAGTACTTCTTGGTAGGGTTAATGTACTGGAAACTCCTCAAAAGAATCTACTTTGTGGTGAGGGAAGAGAGATAAAAGCTCATTTAGGAACTACACTTACGAAGGTGGTAGGCAGCTGTATATCAGGAAGTATCCCTTCTGATAATAAGAACAGCTGTTGCTTTTTAAGGTAATTAGATCGAGGAAATGTTAATGTACTGGAAACTACTGCAAAGAATCTGATATGAGGTGAGGGAAGAGAGAAAAAAGCTCATATAGGAACTACAGTTACGAACGGGGTAGGGAGCTGTATATCAGGCAGTATCTCTTCTGATAATAAAATACCTGTTGCTTGTTAATGTGAGTAGTTCGAGAAAAGGGTATGTACTGGAAACTCCTCAAAAGAACTTGCTTTGTGTGGAGGGAATAGAGATAAACACTCATTTAGGAACTACAATTATGAACGGGGTAGACAGCTGTATATCAGGCAATATCCCTTCTGATAATAAGAAGAGCTGGAGCTTGTTAAGGTAATTAGGTCGAAGAAAGGTTAATGTACTGGAAACTCCTCAGATGAATCTGATTTGTGGTGAGGGAATAGAGATAAATGCTCATTTAGTAACTACACTTACCAATGGGGTAGGCAGCTGTTTATCAGTAAATATCTATCATGAGAATTAGAATAGCGGAAGCTTAGTAAATTAAGTACTTTCTGGTATGGTTAATGTACTGGAAACTCCTCAAAAGAATCTGCTTTGTGGTGAGGGAAGAGAGATAAAAGCTCATTAAGGAACTACAATTACCAAGGTGGTAGGCAGCTGTATATCAGGCAATATCCCTTCTGATAATAAGAACAGGTGTTGCGTGTTAAGGCAAGTAGTTCGTGTAAAGGTTAATGTACTGGCAACTCCTCAATAGAATCTGCTTTGTGGTGACGGTACAGATAAAAAAGCTAATTTAGGAACTACACTTACGAAGGTGGTAGGCAACTGTATATCAGGGAGTATCCCTTCTGAGAATAAGAACAGCTGGAGCTTGTTAAGGTAAGTAGTTCATGGAATGGTTAATGTACTGGAAACTCCTGAAAAGAATCTGCTTTGTGGTGATAGAAGATCGAAAAAAGGTCTTTTAGGAACTACATGAACATACCGGGTAGGTAACTGTATATCAGAAAATATCTCCTCTGAGAATAAGAATAGCAGTAGTTTAGTAAATTAAGTATTTCTTAGAATGATTAATGTACTGGAAACTCCTCAAAAGAATCTGCTTTGTGGTGAGTGAAGAGAGAGGAAAGCTCATTTAGGAACTTCATGTACATACTGGGTAGGTAACTGTTTATCAGGAAATATCTCCACTTAGAAAAAGATTTGCAGTAGCTTAGTATATTAAGTCCTTTTGGAATGATTAATGTACTGGAAACTCCTCAAAAGAATCTGCTTTGTGGTGAGGGATCAGAGGTGAAAGCTCATTTAGGAACTACATGAGCATACTGGGTAGGTAACTGTATATCAGTAAATATCTGCTCTGAGAATAAGAATAGCAATAGCTTAGTAAATTAAGCACTTCTTGGAATGGTTAAAGTACTGGAAACTCCTCAAAAGAATCTGCTTTTTCGTCAGCTAAGAGAGATGAAAGTTCATTTATGAACTACATGAACATCCTGGGTAGGTAACTGTGTATCAATAAATAGATCCTCTGAGAATAACAATAGCAGTAGCTGAGTAAATTATGTACTTCTTGGAATGGTTAACGTACTGAAAACTCCTCAAAAGATTCTCCTTTGTGGTGAGGAAAGATAGATGAATGCTCATTTAGGAACTACATGAACATACTGGTTAGATAATTGTATATCAGTAAATATCTCCTCTGAGTATAAGAATAGCAGTAGCTTTGTAAATTAACTACTTCGTGGAATGGTTAATGTACTGGAAACTGCTCAAAAGAATCTGATTGGTGGTAAGGAAGAGAGATGAAAGCTCATTTAGGAACTCCAAGAACATACTCGGTAGGTAACTGTTTATCAGTAAATATCTCCTCTGAGTATAAGAATAGCAGTAGCTTAGTAAATTAAGTACTTCGTGGAATGGTTAATGTACTGGAAACTTCGCAAAAGAATCTGTTTTGTGGTGAGGGGAGAGAGATGAAAGATCATTTAGGAACTACACTTACGAAAGGGGTTGGCATCTGTATATCAGGGATTATCCCTTCTAGATTAAGAAGAGCTGTTGCTTTTTAAAGTAAGTTGTTCGGTGAAAGGTTATTGTACTGGAAATGCCTCAAAAGCATCTGCTTTGTGGTGAGGAAGAGAGCAGGAAATTCATTTAGGAACTACACTTACCAAAGGGGTTGGCTGCTGGATATCAAGCAATATCCCTTCTAGATTAAGAACAGCTGTTGCTTGTTAAGGTAAGTAGTTCGTGGAAAGGTTAGTGTACTGGAGACTCTTAAAAAGAGTCTGCGTGGTGGTGAGGGAAGAGAGATGAAAGCACATTTAGGAACTACATTTACATACTGGTTAGGTTACTGTAAATCAGTAAATATCTCCTCTGCGAATAAGAATAGCAGTAGCTTAGTACATTTAGTTCTTCTTGGAATGGTTAATGTACTGGTGACAGATGGGAGATGAAAGCTCATTTAGGAACTACATGAAAATCCTGGGTAGGTACTGTATATCAGTAAATATCTCCTCTGAAAATAAGAATACCAGTAGCGTAATAAATTAAGTACTTCTTGGAAAGGTTAATGTACTGGAAACTCCTCCAAATAATCTGGTTTGTGGTGAGGGAAGAGAGATGAAATCTCATTTAGGAACTACATGAACATACTGGGTGGTAATTGTATATCACTAAATATTTCCTCTGAGAATAAGAATAGCAGTAGTTTAGTAAATTAAGTACTTCTTAGAATGGTTAATGTACTGAAAACTCCTCAAAAGAATCTGGATGGTGGTGAGGGAAGAAACATTGAAGCTCATTTAAGAGCTCCATGAACATACTGGGTAGGTAACTGTGTATCCGTAAATATCTCCTCTGAGAATAAGAACAGCAATGGCTTAGTAAATTATGTACTTCTTGGAAGGGTTAATGTAATGGAAACTCTTCAAAAGAATCTGCTTGGTAGTGATGGAAAAGAGATGAAATCTCATTTAGGAACTACATGACCATTCAGGATAGGTAAGTGTATATAAGTAAATATGTCCTACGAGAATAAGAATAGCAGTAGCTTAGTAGTTTAAGTACTTCTTGGAATGGTTAATGTACTGAAAATTCCTCAAAAGTATCTGGTTGGTGGTGAGGGAAGAGATATGAAAGTTCATTTAGGAACTACATGAACATACTGGGTAGGAAGCTGTATATCAGTAAATATCTACTCTCAGAATAAGAATAGCGGTACCTTAGTAAATTCAGCACTTCTTGGAATGGTTAATGTGCTTGAATCTCCTCAAAAGAATCTGGTTGGTGGTGAGGGAAAATAGATGAAAGCTCATTTAGGAACTACATGAACACACTTATAGGTAACTGTATATCGGTAAATATCTATTCTGAGAATAATAGTATCAGTGGTTTAGTAAATTAACTATTTCTTTGAATGGTTAATGTACTGGAAACTCCTCAACAGAATCTGCGTTGTGGTGAGAGAAGAGAGATGAAAGCTCATTAAGAACTACACTTAGGAACGGGGTTGGCAGCTGTATATCAGGGAATTTTCCTTCTCGATTAAGAACAGCTGTTGCTTGTTAAGGTAAGTAGTTCGTGGAAAGGTTATGCACTGGAAACTCCTCAAAAGAATCTGCTTTGTGGAGAGGGAAGAGAGATAAATGCTCATTTAGGAACATGAATATACTGGGTAGGTAACTGTATATCAGTAAATATCTCCTCTGAGAATAAGAATAGCAGTAGCTTAGTAAATGAAGTACTTCTGCGAATGGTTAATATACTGGAATATCCTCGAAAGAATCTGCATCTTGGTGAAGGAAGCTGGAAGAAAGCTCATTTAGGAATTTCATGAACATACTGGGTAGGTAACTGTACATCAGTAATATCTCCTGTGAGAATAAGAATAGCAGTACCTTAGTATATGAGGGAATATCCCTTCTAGAATAAGAACAGCTGTTGCTTGTTAAGGTAAGTAGTTCGTGGAAAAGTAAATGGACTGGAAAGTCCTCAAAGGAATCTGCCTTGTGGTGAGGGAAGAGAGATGAAGGCTCATTTAGGAACTATATGAACATACTGGGTAGATAACTCTATATCAGTAAATATCACCTCTGAGAATAAGAATAGCAGTAACTTAGTAAATTAAGTACTTATTTGAATTGTTTATGTACTGGAAACACCTCAAAAGAATCTACTTTGCGGTGTGGAAAGAGAGAATACAGCGATTTAAGAACAACATAAACATACTGGGTATGTAACTTGTATAAGTAAACATCTCCTCTGAAAATAAGAATATCAGTAGGTTAGTAAATTAAGTACTTCTTGGAAAGGTTAATGTACTGGAAACTCCTCCAAATAATCTGGTTTGTGGTGAGGGAAGAGAGATGAAATCTCATTTAGGAACTACATGAACATACTTGGTGGTAATTGTATATCAGTAAATATCTCCTCTGAGAATAAGAATAGCAGTAGCTTAGTAAATTAAGTACTTCAGAGAATGGTTAATGTACTGGAAACTCCTCAAAAGAATCTGGATGGTGGTTAGGGAAGAGACATTGAAGCTCATTTAAGAGCTCCATGAACATACTGGGTAGGTAACTGTATATCAGTAAATATCTCCTCTGAGAATAAGAACAGCAGTGGCTTAGTAAATTATGTACTTCTTGGAAGGGTTAATGTAATGGAAACTCTTCAAATGAATCTGCTTGGTAGTGAGGGAAAAGAGATGAAAGCTCATTTAGGAACTACATGACCATTCAGGATAGGTAACTGTATATAAGTAAATATGTCCTCTGAGAATAAGAATAGCAGTAGCTTAGTAGTTTAAGTACTTCTTGGAATGGTTAATGTACTGAAAATTCCTCAAAAGTATCTGGTTGGTGGTGAGGGAAGAGATATGAAAGTTCATTTAGGAACTACATGAACATACTGGGTAGGAAACTGTATATCAGTAAATATCTACTCTGAGAATAAGAATAGCGGAACCAGAGTAAATTCAGTACTTCTTGGAAAGGTTAATGTACTGCACACTCCTCAGCAGAATCTGGTTGTTGGTGAGGGAAGAGAGATGAAAGCTCATTTAGGCACTGCACTGACGAACGCGGTTGATAGCTGTATATCAGGAAATATCCCTTCTGAGAATAAGAAAAGCTGTAGACTGTTAAGGGAAATAGATCGTGGAAAGGTTAGTGTACTGGAAAGTCCTCAAAGGAATTTTCTTTGTGGTTATGGATGGAGAAAAAACCGATTTTATGAACTACATTAACATACTGGGGAGTTAACTGTCTATCAGTACATTTCTCTTCTGAGAATAAGAATTGCAGTAGCTTAGGAAATTAAGTACTTCTTGAAATGGTTAATGTACTGTAAACTCCTCAAAAGAATCAGCTTTCTGTAGAGGGAAGAGAGAAAAAAAGTTCATTTAGGAATTACAGTTACGAACGGATTGGCAGCTGGTTATCAGGGAATATCCCTTCTGAGAATAAGGACAGCTGTAGCTTGTTAAGGTAATTCGTTCGTGGAAAGGTTATTGTACTGCAAACTCCTCAAAAGAATCTGCTTTGTGGTGATAGAAGATCGAAAATAGTTCTTATAAGAACTACATGAACATACTGGATAGGTAACTGTATATCAGTAAATATCTTCTGAGAATAAGAATAGCAGTAGCTTAGTAAATTAAGTACTTCTTGGAATGGTTAATGTACTTGAATCTCCTCAAAAGAATCTGGTTGGTTTTGAGGGAAAATAGATGAAAGCTCACTTAAGACCTACATGAACACACTTATAGGTAACTGTATATCAGTAAATATCTATTCTGAGAATAAGAGTATCAGTGGTTTAGTAAATTAACTATTTCTTTGAATGGATAATGTACTGGAAACTCCTCAAAAGAATCTGCTTTGTGGTGAGAGAAGAGAGATGAAAGCTCATTAAGAACTACACTTAGGAACGGGGTTGGCAGCTGTATATCAGGGAATATTCCTTCTCGATTAAGAACAGCTGTTGCTTGTTAGGTAAGTAGTTCGTGGAAAGGTTAACATACTGGAAACTCCTCAAAAGAATCTGGTTTGTGGTGAGGGAAGAGAAATGAAAGCTCATTTAGGAACTCCATGAACATACTGGGTAGATAACTCTATATCAGTAAATATCACCTCTGAGAATAAGAATAGCAGTAGCTTAGTAGATTAAGTACTTATTTGAATTGTTAATGTACTGGAAACTCCTCAAAAGAATCTACTTTGCGGTGTGGAAAGAGAGTATACAGCGATTTAAGAAGAACAAACATACTGGGTAGGTAACTGTATATAAGTAAATATCTCCTCTGAAAATAACAATATCAGTAGGTTAGTAAATTAAGTACTTCTTGGAATGGTTAATGTACTGGAAATTCCTCAAAAGAATCTACTTTGTGGTAAGTGAAGAGAGAAAAAAGCGGTTTTAGGAACTACATGATCATACTGGGTAGGTAACTATATATCAGTAAATACCTCCTCTGAGAATAAGAATAGCAGTAGCTTAGTAAATTAAGTACTTCTTGGAATGTTTAATGTATTGGAAACTCATCGAAAGAATTTGCTTTGTTGTGAGGGACCAGAGATGAAAGCTCATTTAGGAACTACACTTACGTACGGAGTTTTCAACTGTTTATCAGGGAATATTACTTCTAGATTAAGAACAGCTGTTGCTTGTTAAGGTAAGTAGTTTGTGGATAGGACAATGTACTGGAAATACCTCAAAAGAATCTGCTTTGTGGTGAAGGAAAAGAGATGAAAGCTCATTTAGGAACTACATGAACATATTGGGTAGGTAACTGTATATCAGTAACTATATCCTCTGAGAATAAGAATAGCAGTAGCTTAATAAATTAAGTACTTCTTGAATGTGATAATGTACAGAAAACTCATCAAAAGAATCTGCTTTGTGGTGAGGGAGGTGAAATGAAAGTTCATTTATAAACTACATAAATATACTCAGTAGGTAACTGTATCAGTAAACATCTCCTCTGAGAATAAGAATAGCAGTAGCTTAGAAAATTAAGTACTTCTTGGAATGGTTAATGTACTGGAAAATACTCCAAAGATTCTGCTTTGTGGTGAGGGAAGAGAGTTGAAAGCTCATTTCAGAACTACATGGATATACTGCCTAGGTAACTGTATATCAGTAAATATCTCCTCTGAGAATAAGAATAGCAGTAGCTTAGTAAATTAAGTACTTCATGGAATGGTTAACGTACTGGAAACTCCTCAAAAGAATTTGATTTGTGCTGAGGGAAGAGAAATGAAAGCTCATTTAGGAACTACATGAACATACTGGGTAGGTAAGATTATATGAATGAATATCTCCTCTGAGAATAAGAATACCAGTACCTTAGTAAATTAAGTACTTCTTTGAATGGTTAATGTACTGGAAACTCCTCAAAAGAAAATGGTTGTTGGTGAGGGAAGTGAGATGAAAGCTCATTTAGGAACTGCATGACCATTCAGGATAGGTAACTGTATATAAGTAAATATGTCCTCTGAAAATAAGAATAGCAGTAGCTTAGTAGTTTAAGTACTTCTTGGAATGGTTAATGTACTGAAAACACCTCAAAAGTATCTGGTTGGTGTTGAGGGAAGAAATATGAAAGCTCATTTAGGAACTAAATGAACATACTGGGTAGGAAACTGTATATCAATAAATATCTACTGGGAGAATTAGAATAGCGGTACCTTAGTAAATTCTGTACTTCTTGGAAAGCTTAATGTACTGGACACTCCTCAACAGAATCTGGTTGTTGGTGAGTGAAGAGAGATTAAAGCTCATTTAGAAACTACACTTACAAACGGGGTGGCACCTGTATATCAGGGAATATCCCTTCTAGATTAAGATAACCGGTTGCTGTTAAAGTAAGTACTTCGAGGAATGGTTAATGTACTGGAACCTCATCAAAAGAATCTACTTGGTGGTGAGGGAAGAGAGGTGAAAGCTCATTTAGGAACTACACTTACGAACGGGGTTGGCAGCTGTAAATCAGGGTATATCCCATCTAGAAGAAGAACATCTGTTGCTTGTTAAGGTAAGTAGTTCGTGGAAAGGTGAATGACCTGGAAACTCCTCAAAGGAATCTGCTTTGTGGTGATGGAAGAGAGATGAAAGCTTATTTAGGAACTACATGAACATACTTGCTAGGTAACTCTATATCAGTAAATATCTTCTCTGAGAATAAGAACAGCTGTTGCTTGTTAAGGTAAGTAGTTCGTGCTAAGGGTAATGTACTGGAAACTCCCCAAAGAATCTGGTTGGTGGAGAGGGAAGAGAGATGAAAGCTCATTTAGGAACTCCATGAACATACTGGGTAGTTAACTGTATATCAGAAAATATCTCGTCTGAGAATAAGAATTGCAGTAGCTTAGTAAATTAAGTACTTCTTGGAATGGTTAATGTACTGAAAACCCCTAAAAAGTATCTACATTGTGGTGAGGGAATAGAGATGATATCTCATTTAGGAAATACATTTACAAACGGGGTTTGCAGCTGTATATCAGAGAATATCCCTTCTAGATTAAGAACAGCTGTTGCTTGTTAAGGTAAGTAGTTAGTGGAAAGGTTAATGTACTGGAAACTCCTCAAATGAATCTACTTTGGTGATGGAAGAGAGATGAAAGCTCATTTAGGAACTACATGAACATACTTGGTAGGGAACTGTATATCAGTAAAAAACTCCTCTAAGAATAAGAATAGCAGTAGCTTATGAAATTAAGAACTTCTTGGAATGGGTAATGTGCTGGAAGCACCTCAATAGAATCTTGTTGGTGGTGAGGGAAGAGAGATGAAAACTCATTTAAGAACTACATGAACAAACAGGGTAGGTAACTGTCTATCAGTAAATATCTCCTCTGAGATTAAGAATAGCAGTAGCTTAGTAAAATAAGTACTTCTTGGAATGGTTAATGTACTGGAAACTCCTGAAAAGAATCGGCTTTGTGGCAAGGGAAGAGAGAAGAAAGCTCATTTAGGAACTACATGAACATACTGGGTAGGTAACTGTATATCAGTAAATATCTCCTCTGATAATAAGAATTTCAGTAGCTTAGTAAATTAGGTACTTCTTGAAATGGTTATTGTACTGGAAACTCCTCAAAAGTATCTGCTATTTGGTGAAGGAAGAATTATTAAAGCTCATTTGGGAACTACATGAACGTACTGGGTAGGTATCTGTATATCAGTAAATATCTCCACTGAGAATAAGAATTGCAGTAGCTTAGTAAATTAAGTGGTTCTTGGAATGGATAATGTACTGGAATCTCCTCAAAAGAATCTGGTTTGTGGTGAGGGAAGAGAGATGAAAGCTCATTTAGGAACTACATGAATATTCTGGGTAGATGACTCTATATCAGTAAATATCACCTCAGAGAATAAGAATAGCAGAAGCTTAGTAAATTAAGTAGTTATTTGAATGGTTAATGTACTGGAAACTCCTCAAAAGAATCTACGTTGTGGTGTGGAAAGGGAGTATACAGCGATTTAAGAACAACATAAACATACTGGATACGTCTCTGTATATCAGTAAATATCTCCTCTGAAAATAAGAATATCAGTAGGTTAGTTAATTAAGTACTTCTAGGAATGGTTAATGTACTGGAAACTCCTCAAAAGAATGTGCTTTGTGGTGAGTGAAGAGAGAAAAAAGCGGTTTTAGGAACTACATGATCATACTGGGTAGGTAACTCTATATCAGTAAATATCTCCTCGGAGAATAAGAGTAGCAGTAGCTTAGGAAATTAAGTATTTCTTGGAATGGTTAATGTATTGGAAACTCCTCCAAAGAATATGCTTTCTTGTGAGGGACCAGAGATGAAAGCTCATTTAAGAACTACACTTACGTACGGAGTTTTCAGCTGTATATCAGGGAATATCCCTTCTATATTAAGAACAGCTGTTGCTTGTTAAGGTAAGTGGTTCGTGGAAAGGTCAATGTACTGGATACTCCTCAAAAGAAACTGCTTTGTGGTGAGGGAAGAGAGATGAAAGCTCATTTAGGAACTATATGAATATATTGGGTAGGTAACTGTATATCAGTAACTATATTCTCTGAGAATAAGAATAGAAGTAGCTTAATAAATTAAGTACTGCTTGGAAGGGTTAATGTACTGGAAACTCATCAAAAGATTCTGCTTTTTGGTGAGGGAGGTGAGATGAAAGCTCATTTTTGTACTACATAAACATACTCGGTAGGTAACTGTGTATCAGTAAACATCTCCTCTGAGAATAAGAATAGCAGTAGCTTAGAAAATTAGGTACTTCTTGGAATGGTTAATGTACTGGAATCTACTCCAAAGAATCTGCTTTGTGGTGAGGGAAGAGAGATGAAAGCTCATTTTGGAACTACATGAATATACTGCGTAGGTAACTGTGTCTGTAAATATCTCATCTTAGAATAAGAAGAGCAGTAGCTTAGTAAATTAAGTACTTCAGGGAATGGTTAACGTACTGGAAACTCCTCAAAAGAATCTGCTTTTTGGTGACGGAAGAGAGATGAAAACTCATTTGGGAACTACATGAACATACTGGGTAGGTAACTGTATATCAGTAAATATATTCTCTGAGAATAAGAATAGCAGTAGGTTAGTTAATTAAGTACTTCTTGGAATGTTTAGTGTACTGGAAACTCATCAAAAGAATCTGCTTTGTGGTGAGGGAAGAGAAATGAAAGCTCATTTAGAAACTACATGAACATACTGGGTAGGTAACACTATATCAGTGAATATCTCCTCTGAGAATAAGAATTCCAGTACCTTAGTCAATTAAGTACTTCTTCGAATGGTTAATGTACTGGAAACTCCCCAAAAGAATCTGGTTGGTGGTGAGGGAAGATGAAAGCTCATTTAGGAACTGCACTTACGAACGGGGTTGGTAGCTGTATATCAGGGAATAACCCTTCTGAGAATAAGAACAGCTGTAGGCCGTTAAGGTAAATAGATCCTGGAAAGGTTAATGTACTGGAAAGTCCTCAAAGGAATTGGCTTTGTAGTGATGGAATGGAGAAAAAACCGATTTTAGGAACTACATGAACATACTGGGGAGGTAACTGTCTATCAGTAAATATCTCCTCTGAGAATAAGAATAGCAGTAGCTTAGGAAATTAAGTACTTCTTGGAATGGTTAATGTACTGGAAACTCCTCAAAAGAATCTGCTTTCTGTTGAGGGAAGAGAGAAAAAAGTTCATTTAGAAAGTACAGTTACGAACGGGTTGTCTGCTGTATATCAGGGAATATCCCTACTGAGAATAAGAACAGCTGTAGCTTGTTAAGGTAAGTAGTTCGTGGAAAGGTTAATGTACTGGAAATTCTTCAAAAGAATCTGATTTTTGGTGAGGGAACTGAGAAAAAAGCTCTTTTAGCAACTACACTTACGAAGGGGATAGGCAGCAGTATATCAGGGAGTATCCCTTCTGAGAATAATAACAGCTGGAGCTTGTTAAGGTAATTAGATAGAGGAATGGTTAATGTACTGGAAAGTCCTCAAAAGAATCTAATTTGTGGTGAGGGAAGAGAGATAAAAGCTCATTTAGGAATTACACCTACGAACGGGGTAGGCAGCTGTATATCAGGCAATATCCCTTCTGAAAATAAGAACTGCTCTTGCTTGTTAAGGTAAGTATTTCGTGGAAAGGTTATTGTACTGCAATCTCCTCAAAAGAATCTGCTTTGTGGTGAGGGAAGAGAGATGATAGCTCATTTAGGAACCACATGAAAATACTGGGAAGGTAACTGTATATCAGTAATTATCTCCTCTGAGAATAAGAATAGCAGTAGCTTAGTAAATTAAGTACTTCTTGGAATGGTTAATGTACTGGAAACTCCTCAAGCAAATCAGCTTTGTGGTGAGGGAATAAGAAAAAAGCTCATTTAAGAACTGCACTTACGAAACTGGTAGGCAGCTGTATATCAGGGAATATCCATTCTGAGAATAAGATCAGCTGGAGCTTGTTAAGGTAAGCAGTTCCTGGAAAGATTAATGTACTGGAAACTCCTCAGAAGAATCTGCTTTTTAGTGATAGAAGATCGAAAAAAGCTTATTTATTAACTACATGAACGTACTGGGTAAGTAGCTCTTTATCAGTAAAAATCTCTCCGGAGAATAAGAACAGCAATAGCTTAGTAAATTAAGTACTTCTTGGAATGGTTAGTATACTGGAAAGAATCTGCTTTGTGGTGAGGGAAGAGAGATGAAAGCTCATTTAGGAAGTACATTTACGCATGGGGTTAGCAGCTGTATATCAGGGAATATCCCTTCTAGATAAATAACAGCTGTTGCTCGATAAGGTAAGTAGTTCGTTGAAAGGTTAATGTACTGGAAACTCCTCAAACGAATCTGTTTTGTAAAGAGGGAACAGAGAAAAAAGCTCATTTAGGAACTACAATTACGAAGGTGGTAGGCAGTTGTATATCAAGTAGTATCCCTTCTGAGAATAAGAAGAGCTGGAGCTTGTTAAGGTAATTACATCGAGGAAAGGTTAATGTACTGGGAACTCCTCAGAAAAATCTGATTTGTGGTGAGGGAACAGAGAAAAAAGCTCATTTAGGAACAACATGAACAAACTGGGTAGGCGGATGTTTATCAGTAAATATCTCCCCTGAGAATAAGAATCGTAGTAGCTTAGTAAATTAAGTACTTCCTGGTATGGTTCATATACTGCACACTCCTCAAAAGAATCTGCTTTGTTGTGAGGGAAGAGAGATAAAAGGTCATTTAGGAACTACACTTACCAATGTGGTAGGCAGCTGTTTATCAGTAAATATCTTCCCTGAAAATCAGAATAGCAGTAGCTTAGTAAATTACGAACTTTCTGGTAAGGTTAATGTACTGGAAACTCCTCAAGAGAATCTGAATTTTGGTGAGGGAAGAGAGATAAAAGCTCATTTAGGAACTACACTTAGGAAAGTGGTTGGCAGTTTTATATCAGGCAATATCCATTCTGATAATAAGAACAGCTGTTGCTTGTTAAGGTAAGTAGTTCTTGGAAAGGTTAATGGACTGGAATCTCAAAAGAATCTGCTTTGTGGAGATAGAAGAACGAAAAAAGGTCATTTAGGAACTACATGAACATTCTGGGTAGGTAACTGTATATCAGAAAATATCTCCTCTGAGAATAAGAATAGCAGTAGCTTAGTTAATTAAGTACTTCGTGGAATGGTTAATGTCCTGGAAACTCCTCTAAAGAAATTGGTTTGTGGTGAGGGAAGAGAGATGAAAGCTCATTTAGGAAGGACATGAACATACTGGGTAGATAATTGTATATCAGTAAATATCTCCACTGAGAATAAGAGTAGCAGTAGCGTAGTAAATTAAGTACTTCTTGGAATGGTTAGTGTACAGGAAACTCCTGAAAAGTATCTGCTTTGTGGTGATGGAAGAGAGATGAAAGCACATTTAGGAACTACATTTACACATGGGGTTGGCATGTGTATATGAGGGAATATCCCTTCTAGATAAAGAACAGCTGTTGCTGGTTAAGGTAAGTAGTTCCTGGAAAGGTTAATGTATGGGAAAAGCCTCAAAAGAATTTGTTTTGTGGTGAGAAAACAGAGAAAAAAGCTCATTTAGGAAGTAAACTTTCGAAGGTGGAAGGCAGCTGTATATCAGGGAGTATCCCTTCTTAGAATAAGAACAGCTGGAGCTTGTTAAGGTAATTAGATCGAGGAAAGGTTAATGTACTGGAAACTCCTCAGAAGAATCTGATTTGCGGTGAGGAAGACAGAAAAAAGCTCATTTATTAACTATAGTTTGGAACGGGGTAGTCAGCTGTTAACAGTAAATAGATCCCTGAGAATAAGAATAGCAGTAGCTTAGTAAATTAAGTACTTCGTGGAATGGTTAATGTCCTGGAAACTCCTCAAAAGAATCTGCTTCGTAGTGAGGGAAGAGAGAAAAAAGCTCATTTAAAAACCACACTTCTGAACGTAGTAGGCAGCTGTATATCAGGGAGTATCCATTCTGAGAATAAGAACAGCTGGAGCTTGTTAAGGTAAGTAGTTCTTGGAAAGGTTAATGTCCTGGAAACTCCTCAAAAGAGTCTGCTTTGTGGTGAGGGAACAGAGAAATAATCTCATTTAGGAACTACATTTACGAAGGTAGTAGGCAGCTGTATATCAGGGAGTATCCCTTCTGAGAATAAGAACAGCTGAAGATTGTTAAGGTAAGTAGTTTGTGGATAGGTTATTGTACTGGAAACTCATCAGAAGAATCTGATTTGTAGTGATAGAGGATCTAAAAAAGCTTATTTATCAACTACATGAACGTACTGGGTAGGTAGGTGTTTATCAGTAAATATCTGCCCCCAGAATAATCATAGCAGTAGCTTAGTAAATTAAGTACTTCGTGGAATGTTTATTGTACTGGAAAATCCACAATGAATCTGCTTTGTTTTGAGGGAACAGAGAAAAAAGCTAATTTAAAAACCACACTTCTGAACGTGGTAGGCAGTTGTATATCAGGGAGTATCCATTCTGAGAATAAGAACAGTTGGAGCTTGTTAAGGTAAGTAGTTCTTGGAAAGGTTAATGTACTGGAAACGCCTGAGAAGAATCTGATTTGTAGTGATAGAAGATCGAAAAAAGCTTTTTTATTAACTACATGAACCTACTGTGTAGGTAGGTGTTTATCAGTAAAAATCTCCCCTGAGAATAAGAATAACGGTAGCTTAGTAAATTAAGTACTTCCTGGAATGGTTGCTGTACTGGACACTCCTCAAAGAATCTGCTTCATGGTGAGGGAACAGAGAAAAGAGCTCATTAATGTACTACACTTACGAAGGTGGTAGGCAGCTGTATATCAGGGAGTATCCCTTCTGAGAATAAGAACAGCCTGAGCTTGTTAATGTAATTAAATTGAGGAAAGGTTTATGTACTTTAAACTCTTCAAATAATCGGCTTTGTGGTGAGGGAACAGAGAAAAAAGTTCTTTTAGCAACTACACTTACGAAGGGGATAGGCAGCAGTATTTCAGGGAGTATCCCTTATGAGAATAATAACAGCTGTAGCTTGTTAAGGTAATTAGATAGAGGAAAGGTTACTGTACTGGAAACTCCTCAAAAGAATCTGATTTGTGGTTAGGGAAGAGAGATAAAAGCTCATTTAGGAATTACACTTACGAACAGGGTAGGCAACTGTATATCAGGCAATATCCCTTCTGAAAATAAGAACAGCTGTTGCTTGTTAAGGTAAGTATTTCTTGGAAAGGTTAATGTACTGGAAACTCCTCAAAAGAATCTGCTTTGTGGTGATGGAACAGAGAAAAAAGCTCATTTAGGAACTCCACTTACAAAGTTGGTAGGCAGCTGTATATAAGGGATTATCCCTTCTGAGAATTAGAACAGCTGGAGCTTGTTAAGGTAAGTAGTTCGTGGAAAGGTTAATGGATTGGAATCTCCTTGGATGATTCTGATTTGTAGGGATAGAGGATTGCAAAAAGCTAATTTAGGAATTACACGTACGAAGGTGGTAGGCACCTGTATATCAGGGAATATCCATTCTGAGAGTAAGAACAGCTGGAGCTTGTTAAGGTAATTAGATCGAGGAAAGTTAATGTACTGGAAACTCCTCAAAACAATCTGATTTGGGGTGAGGGAAGAGAGATAAAAGCTCATTTAGGAACTAAACTTACGAATGGGGCAGGCAGCTGTTTATCAGTAAATATCTTCCCTTAGAATAAGAATAGCAGTAGCTTAGTAAACTAAGTACTTCCTGGTATGGTTAATTTACTGAAAACTCCTCAAAAGAATCTGATTTTTGGTGAGGGAAGAGAGTTAAAAGTTCATGTAGGAACGACATGAACATACTGTGTAGGTAGCTGTATATCAGGCAATATCCCTTCTGATACTAAGAACAGCTGTTGCTTGTTAAGGTAAGTAGTTCGTGGAAAATTTAATGTACTGGAAACTCCTCAAAAGAATTTGGTTTGTGTTGAGGGAAGAGAGATGAAAGCTGATTTAGAAACGACATGAACATACTGGGTAGGTAATTGTATATCAGTAAATATGTCTACTGGGAATAAGAATAGCAGTACCTTAGCAAATTAAGTACTTCCTGGTGTGGTTAATGTACTGGAAACTCCTCAAAAGAATCTTCTTTTGGTGAGGGAACAGAGAAAAAAGCTCATTTAGGAACTACACTTAGGAAGGTGGTAGGCAGCTTTATATCAGGGAATATCCCTTCTGAAAATAAGAACAGCTGTTGCTTGTTAAGGTAAGTAGTTCTTGGAAAGTTTAATGTACTGGAAATACCTCAATACAATCTGCTTTGTGGTGAGAGATGAGAGATACAAGCTCATTTAGGAACTACATTTACAAAGGTGGTAGGCAGCTGTATATCAGGCAATATCTCTTCTGATAATAAGTACAGCTGTTGCTTCTTGAAAAAGTAGTTCGTGGAAAGATTAATGTACTGCAAACTCCTCAAAAGAATATGCTTTGTGTTGAAGGAACAGTTAAAAAAGTTCATTAAAAACTACACTTACGAAGGTGGTAGACAGCTGTATATCAGGGAGTATCCCTTCTGATAATAAGAACAGCTGTTGCTTGTTAAGGTAAGTAGTTCGTGTAAAGGTTAATGTACTGGCAACTCCTCAATAGAATCTGCTTTGTGTGAGGCAAGAGATATAAAAACTCATTTAGGAACTACACTTACGAATGTGGTAGGAAGCTGTATACCAGGCAATATCCCTTCTGATAATAAGAACAGCTGTTGCTTGGCAAGGTAAGTTGTTTGTGGAAAGGTTAATGGTCCGGAAACTCCTCAAAAGAATCTGATTTGTGGTGAGGGAAGAGAGATAACAGCTCATTTAGGAACTACACTAACGGAGGTGGTAGGCAGCTATATTTCAGGGAGTATCCCTTTTGAGAATAAGAACAGCTGGAGCTTGTTAAGGTAATTAGATCGAGGAAAGCTTAATGTACTGGAAACTCCTCAAAAGAATCTGATTTGTAGTGAGGGAAGAGAGATAAAAGCTCATGTAGGAACTACACTTACGAATGGGGTAGGCAGCAGTTTATCAGTAAATATCTCCCCTGAAAATAAAAGTAGCAATAGCTTAGTAAATTAAATACTTCCTGTTATGTTTAATGTACTGGAAACTCCTCGAAAGAATTTGCTTTGTGGTGAGGGAAGATAAAAGCTCATTAAGAACTACACATATGGACGGGGTAGGCAGCTGTGTATCAGGCAATACCCTTTCTGATAATAAGAACAGCTGTTGCTTGTTAAGGTAAGTAGTTCGTGGAATGGTTAATGTACAGGAAACTCCTCAAAAGAATCTGCTATGTGATGAGGGAACATAGAAAAATCTCATTTAGGAACTAATGTTACGAAGGTGGTAGGCATCTGTATATCAGGGAGTATCCCGTCTGAGAATAAGAACAGCTGGAGCTTGTTAAGGTATCCAGATCGAGGAAAGGTTAATGTACAGGAAACTCCTCAGAAGAATCTGATTTTTGGTGAGGGAAGAGAGATAAAAGCTCATTGAGAAAAACACTTACGAACGGGGTAGGCTGCTGTATATCACTAAATTTCTCCCCTGAGAGTAAAAATAGCTGTAGCTTAGTAAATTACGTACTTCTTGGTAGGGTTAATGTACTGGAAACTCCTCAAATGAATATCATTTGTGGTGAGGAAAGAGCGAAAAAAGTTCATTAAGAACTGCACTTAAGAATGGGGTAGGCTGCTGTGTATCAGTAAATATCTCCCCTGAGAATAAGAACAGCACTAGCTTAGTGAATTAAGTACTTCCTGGTATGGGTAATGTACTGGAAACTCCTCAAAAGAATCTGATTTGTGGTGAGGAAAGAGAGATAAAAGCTCATTTAGGAACGACATGAACATACTAGGTAGGTAGCTGTATATAAGGCAATATCCCATCTGATAATAAGAACAGCTCTTGCTTTGTAAGGTAAGTAGTTCTCAGAAAGGTTAATATACTGGAAACTCCTCTAAAGAATCTGCTTTGCGGTGAGTGAAGAGATAAAAAATCTTATTTAGTAACTACACTTACGAAGGTGGTAGGCAGCTGTATATAAGGGAGTATCCCTTCTGAGAATAAGACCAGCCTGAGCTTGTTAAGGTAATTAGATCGAGGAAAGGTTAATTTACTGGAAACGCCTCAAAGGAATCTGCTTTGTGGTGATGGAATAGAGATAAAAGCACATTTAGGAACTACACATTCGAACGGAGGAGGCAGCTGTATATCAAGCAACATCCCTTCTGATAATAAGAACAGCTGTAGTTTGTTAAGGTAATTCGTTCGTGGAAAAGTTAATGGACTGGAAACTCCTCAAAAGAATCTGCTTTGTGGTGATAGAAAAGCGAAAAAAGGTCTTTTAGGAACTACATGAACATACTGGGTAGGTAACTGTATATCATTAAATATCTCCTCTGAGAATAAGAATAGCAGTAGCTTAGTAAATTAAGTACTTCTTGGAATGGTTAATGTACTGGAAACTCCTCAAAAGAATTTGGTTTGACGTAAGGGAAGAGAGATGGAAGCTCATTTAGGAATGACATGAACATACTGCGTAGGTAATTGTATATCAATAAATATCTCCACTGAGAATAAGAATAGCAGTAGCTTAGTAAATTAAGTACTTCCTGGTATGGTTAATGTACTGGAAACTGCTAAAAAGATTCTGCTTTGTTGTGAGGGAACAGTGAAAAAAGCTCATTTATGAACTATACTTACGAAGGTGGTAGGCAGCATTATATCAGGGAGTATCCCATCTGACAAAAAGAACAGCTGGAGCTTGTTAAGGTAAGTAGTTCGTGGAAAGGTTAATGTATTGTAAACTCCTCAGTAGAATCTGATTTGTAGTGTTAAATGATCGAAAAAAAGCTTATTTATTAACTACACGAACGTACTGGGTAGGTAGCTGTTTATCAGTAAATATCTCCCTGAGAATAAGAATAGCAGTAGCTTAGTAAACTAAGTACTTCGTGGAATGGTTAATGTACTTAAACTCCTCAAAAGAATCTGCTTTGTGGTGAGGGAACAGAGAAAAAGCTTATTGTGGAACTACACATACGAAGGTGGTAGGCAGCTGTATTTGGGAGTATCCCTACTGAGAATAAGAACAGCTGGAGCTTCTTAAGGTAAGTAGTTCGCAGAAAGGTCAATGTACTGGAAACTTCTCAGAAGAATCTGATTTGTAGTGACAGAAGATCGAAAAAAGCTTATTTATTTTCTACATGAATGTACTGGGTAGGTAGCTTTTTATCAGTAAATATCTCCCCTGAGAATAAGAATAGCAGTACCTTAGTAAAGTAAGTACTTCCTGGTATGGTTAATATACTGGAAACTCCTCAGAAGAATCTGATTTGTAGTGATAGAAGATGCAAAAACTTATTTATTAACTACATGAACGTACTGGCTAGGTAGCTCTTTATCAGTAAATATCTCTCCTTAGAATAAGAATAGCAGTAGCTTAGTAAATTAAGTACCTCCTGGTATGGTTAATGTACTGGAAACTCCTCGAAATTATCTGCTTTTTGTTGAGGGAAGAGAGATAAAAGCTCATTTAGGAACCACACTTACGAAGGTGGTAGGCAGCTGTGTATCAGGCAATATACCTTCTGATAATAAGAACAGCTGTTGCTTGTTAAGGTAAGTAGTTCTTTGAAAGGTTAATGTACTGGAAACTCCTCAAAAAATCTGCTTTTTGGTGAGGGAAGAGAGATAAAAGCTCATTTAGGAACTACACTTAAGAAGGTGGTATGCAGCTCTATATCCGGCAATATCCCTTATGATAATAAGAACAGCTGGTGCATGTTAAGGTAATCAGATCGAGGAAAGGTTAATGTACTGGAAACTCATCAGAAGAATCTGATTTGTGGTGAGAGAAGAGAGAAAACAGCTCATTTAGGAACTACAGTTTTGAATGTGGTAGGCAGGTGTATATCAGGGAGTATCCCTTCTGAGAATAAGAACAGCTGCAGCTTGTTAAGGTAGTTAGATCGAGGAAATGTTAATGAACTGGAAACTCCTCAGAAGAATCTGATTTGTGGTGAGGGAAGAAAGATAAAAGCTCATGTATGAACTACACCTACGAACGGGGTTGGCAGCTGTATATCAGGCAATATCCCTTCTGATAATAATAACAGCTGTTGCTTGTTAAGGTAAGTAGTTCGTGGAGTGGTTAATGTATATGTGGTTTTCTGTATATGTGGTGCTGGGGAATCGAACCCAGGGCCTCGTGTGTCTGAGGCAGATATTCTTTCCACTAGGCCATATCCTCAGCCCCAAGCAGCTTTATTTTTATAGTACTTTTTCCCCCAACAGTGAGTATTTATTCTCTTACAGTACTTGTTTTTCTGATTAGGATAATTATGTCCCAGTAGATGAAATGAAATTGATTACAGTATTCTATTCTCACCAAAGAGTGGCAATGTTCTGATTTTATTGTATAACTTAATATGTGTTGTTTTGGTGTTATTTATATATAAGAAAGAACATATACCACTAATCTCTCAAAGCAGTTTAAATGAGAATAATGAGAAAGCCATAGGTTTAATTCCTGCAATATTATCTATTGTTAAATTACTGAACTTTTCTGATATTTTCTAATATTTTTAGAATTATGTTTACAGATATTAAGTAATTAACAAGATATTTGTAACATGGTACTAAACTATTATTATGTCCTAATACATACCAAAATTATATGGGAAAATACTGTATTGAGAAACAATGCACGTGTACTTGTTTTTTTTGTAATAATTACTTATTTATTGTCAAATTGATGTACAGAGGAGTTACAGTTTCATACATAAGGCAGTGGGTACATTTCTTATACGATTTGTTATCTCCTCCCTTATTACTTGTTATACATAGTTATATTAAATATATAATGGTTGTCACCCACAGAATGTCTTTTGTGGAACCTACTCACCTTATATAGGTGATACCTTTTTTATCTTTGAAGGAACCAATGCTGATTGGATGATTTCTTTGTGTTTGAATCTATCTGACCTCATCTTCTTCCTCTTTACTCAGTACTTTCCTCTCTACTGCCTAACACAAATTGCTTCTTTTGGCTTCAAAGGACTCCCACAATTTCACTGTCCCATTTGGATAATCAGATTCATTTTTAGTGAGCTAAGTACTGTCCTTAATTATATCTGTAAAAATCTCTTCAAGTGTAGATAAGCATTAGAAGGTAGGAATGGTGAAAAGGATACTTAAATTTTGTCTACCATAGCAGGATGATCATTCCAACTTGAAGCCAGTTTTATAAAATAAAATAAAACAAAACATGAAAGAAAAAAAGATTCTGCTTTGTAGTGTGGGAATAGAGAAAAAAGCTCATTTAGGAAATACAATTACGAACGGGATAGGCAGCTGTATATCAGGTAGTATCCCTTCTGAGAATAAGAACAGCTGTTGCTTGTTAATGTAAGTAGGTTGTGGGAAGGTTAATGTACTGGAAACTCCTCAAAAGAATCTGATGTGTGCTGAGGGAAGAGAGAAAAAAGCTCACTGAGGAAATACACTTACGAACTGCGTAGGCATCTCTATATCAGGGAATATCTCTTCTGATGATAAGAACAGCTGTTGCTTGTTAAGGTAAGTAGTTCCTGGAAAGGTTAAGGAACTGGAAACTCCTCAAAAGTATCTGCTTCGTGGTGAGAGAACAGAGAAAAAAGCTCATTTTGGAACAACACTTACAAAGGTGGTAGGAAGCTGTATATCAGGGAGTCTCCTTCTGAGTATAAGAACAGCTGGAGATTGTTAAGGGTATTATATCGAGGAAAGTTTAATGTACTGGAAACTGCTCAGAAGAATTTGATTTGTGGTGAGGGAAGAGAGAAAAGCTCAGTTAGGAACTACACTTACGAACTGGGTTGGAAGCTGTATATCAGGGAGTATCCCTTCTGTTAATAAGAACAGCTAAAGCATGTTAAGGTAATTAGATCGACAGAAGTTTCTTATTTGTGGTGAGGGAAGAGAGATAAAGGGTCATTTAAGAACTACACATACGAACGGGGTAGGCAGCTGTATATCAGGCAATATCCCTTCTGATAATAAGAACAGCTGTTGCTTGTTAAGGTAAGTAGTTCTTGGAAGATTAATGTACTGGAAACTCCATAGAAAAATCTATTTTGTTCTGAGGGAAGAGAGATAAAAGCTCATTTAAGAACTACACTTTCGAAAGTGGTAGGCAGCTGTTTATCAGGGAGTATCCATTCTGAGAATAAGAACAGCTGGAGCTTGTTAAGTTAATTAGATCGAGGAAAGGTTAATGTACTGGAAACTTCTCAAAAGAATCTACTTTATGGTGAGGGAACAGCGAAAAAAAGCTCCTTTAAGAACTACAGTTACGAAGGTGGTAGGCAGCTGTATATCAGGGAGTATCCCTTCTGAGAATGAGAACAGCTGGCGCTTGTTAAGGTAAGTAGTTTGTGGAAAGGTTAATGGACTGGAAACTCCTGAAAAGAATCTGCTTTGTGGTGAGGGAACAGAGAGAAAGCTCTTTATTAACTACATTTCCGAAGGTGGTAGTCAGCTGTATATAAGGGAGTATCGCTTCTGAAAATAAGAACAGATGGAGCTTGTTAAGGTAATAGCATCGAGGAAAGGTTAATGTACTAGAAACTCCTTAAAAGAATCTGCTTTGTCGTGAGGGAAAGAGATAAAAGCACATTTAGGAACTACACTTACAAATGTGGTAGACAGCTGTATATCAGGGTGTATCAATTCTGAGAATAAGAACAGCTGGAGTTTGTTATGGTAAGTAGTTCGTGGAAAGTTTAATGTACTGGAAATTCCTCAAAAGAATCTGCTCTGTGGTGAGGGAACAACGAATAAAGCTCATTTAGGAACTACACCTACGAAGGTGGTAGGCAGCTGTATATCAGGGAGTATCCCTTCTGTGAATAAGAACAGCTAGAGCTTGTTAAGCTAAGTAGTTTGTGGAAAGGTTAATGTACGGGAAACTCCTCAAAAGAATTTGCTTTGTGGTGAGGGAACAGAGAAAAATCTCATTTATTAACTACACTTACAAGGTGGTAGGCAGCTGTATATCAGGGAGTAACCCTTCTGAGAATAAGAACAGCTGGAGCTTGTTAAGGTAAGTATTTCGTGGAAAGGTTAATGTACTGGATATTCCTCAAAAGAATCTGCTTTGTGGTGATGGAACAGAGAAAAAAGCTCATTTAGTAACTACACTTACGAATGTGGTAGGCAGCTGTATATCAGGGAGTATCCCTTCTGAGAATAAGAACAGCTGGTGCTTTTTAAGGTAAGTAGTTCGTGGAAAGGTTAATGTACTAGAAACTCCTCAAAAGAATCTGCTTTGTGGTGACGGTACTGAGAGAAAAGCTGATTTAGGAACTACACTTCCGAACGGGGTAGGCAGCTGTATATCAGGCAATATCACTGCTGATAATGAGAACAGCTATTTTTTTTGGTTTAGGTAATTAGATCGAGGAAAGGTTAATGTACAGGAAACTCCTCAGAAGAATCTGATTTGTGGTGAGGGAAGAGAGATAAAAGCTCATATAAGAACTACACATACGAACGGGTAGGCAGCCGTTTATTAGTAAATATCTCCCCTGAGAATAAGAATAGCAGTAGCAAATTAAATTAAGTACTTCCTGGTACAGTTAATGTACTGGAAACTCCTCAGAAGATTCTGATTTGTGGTGAGGGAAGAGAGATAAAAGCTCATTTAGGAACTACACTTATGAATGTGGTAGGCAGCTATATATCAGGGAGGATCCCTTCTGAGAATAAGAACAGCTGGAGCTTGTTAAGGTAATTACATCGAGGAAAGGTTAATGTACTGGAAACTCCTCAAAAGAATCTGAGTTGTGTGAGGGAAGAGAGATAAAAGCTCATATAGGAACTACATGACCATACTGGGTAGGTAACTGTATATCATTAAATATCTCCTCTGAGAATAAGAATTGCAGTAGCTTAGTAAATTAAGTACTTCTTGGAATGGTTAATGAACTGGAAACTCTTCAAAAGAATTTCGTTTGTGGTGAGGGAAGAGAGATGAAAGCACATTTAGGAATGACATGAACTTACTGGGTAGGTAATAGTATATCAATAAATATCTCCACTGAGAATAATAATAGCAGTAGCTTAGTAAATTAAGTACTTCCTGGTATGGTTAATGTACTGGAAACTCCTCAAAAGAATCTGCTTTGTGGTGAGGTAACAGAGAAAAAAGCTCATTCATGAATTACAATTACGAACGGGTTAGGCAGCAGTATATCAGGGAGTATCCCATCTGACAAAAAGTACAGCTGGAGCTTGTTAACGTAAGTAGTTCGAGGAAAGGTTAATGTACTGGAAACTCCTCCAATAATTTGGTACGAGGTGAGGGAAGAGAGATGAAAGCACATTTAGGGACTACATGAACATACTGAGAAGGTAACTGTATATCAGCTAATATCTCCTCTGAGAATAAGAATAGCAGTAGATTAGTAAATTAAGTATTTTTTGGAATAGTTATTGTACTGGAAACTAGTCAAAAGAATCTGCTTTGTTATGAGGGAAGAGAGAAAAATGAGATTTTAGGAAATACTTGAATATATTGGGTAGGTAACTATATATTAGTAAATATCTCCTCTGAGAGTAAGAATAGCAGTAGCTTAGTAAATTAAGTACACCTTGGAAGGGTTAATGTATTGGAAACTCCTCAAAAGTACCTGCTTTGTGGTGAGGGAAGACAGAAAAAAGCGATTATAGGAACTACATGAACATACTGGTTAGGTAATTGTATATCAGTAAATATCTCCTCTGAGAACAAGAATAGAAGTAGCTTAGTAAATTAAGTACTTCTTGGAATGGTTAATGTACTGGAAACTATTCAAAAGAATCTGGTTGGTGGTGAGGGAAGAGAGATGATAGCTCATTCAGGAACTACATGAACATAGTGGGTAGGTAACTGTATATCAGTAAATATCTCCTCTGAGAATAAGAATAGCAGTAGCTTAGTAAATTAAGTACTTCTTTGAATGGTTAATGTACTGGAAACTCCTCAAAATAATCTGCTTTTTGGTGAGGGAATAGAGGTGAAAGCTCATTTAGGAACTACACTTACGAACGGGGTTGGCACTAGTGTATCAGGGAATATCTCTTTTAGATTAAGAACAGCTGTTCCATGTTAAGGTTAGTAGATCATGGAAAAGTTAATGTACTGAAAACTCCTCAATAGAATCTGCTTTGTGGTGAGGTAAGAGACATGAAAACTCATTTAGGAATTACATGAACATAAAGGGTAGGTAACTGTATATTAGTAATTATCTCCTCTGAGAATAAGAATAGCAGTAGCTTTGTAAATTAAGTACTGATTGGAATGGTTAATGTACTGGAAACTCCTCAAAAGAATCTGATTTGTGGTGGGGGAAGAGAGATAAAAGCTCATTTAGTAGCTACACTTATGAATGGGGTAGGCAGCTGTTTATCAGTGAGTATCCCTTCTGAGAATGAGAACACCTGGAGCTTGTTACGGTAAGTAGTTCGTGGAAAGGTTATTGTACTGGAACCTCCTCAAAAGAATCTGCTTGGTGATGAGGGAACAGAGAAAATACCTCATTTAGGAATGACACTTACGAAGGTGGTAGACAGCTGTATATCAGGGATTGTCCCTTCTGAGAGTAAGAACAGCTGGAGTTTGTTAAGGTAATTAAATCGAGGTAAGGTTAATGTACTGGAAACTCCTCAAAAGAATCTGTTTTGTGGTGAGGGAACAGAGAAATAAGCTCATTATGAAGAACACTTAAGAAGGTGGTAGGCAGCTGTATGTCAGGGAGTATCCCTTCTGAGAATAAGAACAGCTGTTGCTTGTTATGGTAAGTAGTTCATGGAAAGGTTAATGTACTGAAAACTCCTCAAAGGAATTTGCTTTGTAGTGAAGTAACAGAGATAAAAGCTCATTTGGGAACTACACTTACGAACGGGGTAGGCAGCTCTATGTCAGGCAATATCCCTTCTGATAATAAGAACAGCTGTTGCTTGTCAAGGTAAGAAGTCGTGGAAAGGTTAATGAACTGGAAACTCCTCAAAAGATTCTGCTTTGTGGTGAGGGAACAGAGAAATAAGTTCATTTAGGAACTACACTTAAGAACGGGGTAGGCAGCTGTATATCAGGGAGTATCCCTTCTTAGAATAAGAACAGCTGCAGCTTGTTAAGGTAATTAGATCGAGGAAAGGTTAATGTACTGGAAACTCATCAGAAGAATCTGATTTATGGTGAGGGAAGAGAGGTAAAAGCTCATTTATGAATTATACTTACAGCTGTTTATCAGTAAATACCTCCACTGAGGATAAGAATATCAGTACCAAAGTAAATGACGTACTTCCTGGTATGCTTAATGTACTGGAAACTCCTCAAAAGAATCTACATTGTGGTGAGGTAAGAGAGATAAAAGCTCATTTAGGAACTACACTTACGAAGGTGGTAGGCAGCTGTATTTCAGGGAGTATCCCTAGTGAGAATAAGAACAGCTGGAGCTTGTCAAGGTAAGTAGTTCGTGGAAAGTTTAATGTACTGGAAACTCCTCAGAAAAATCTGATTTGTAGTGATAGAAGATCGAAAAAAGCTTATTTATTAACTACATGAATGTACTGGATACGTAGCTGTTTATCAGTAAATGTCTCCCCCAAAGATAAGACTAGCAGTAGCTTAGTCAGTTCAGTAGTTCGTGGAAAGGATAATGTACTGGAAACTCCTCAAAAGAATTTGCTTTGTGGTGAGGGAACAGAGAAAAAACCTCATTTAGGAACTACACTTACGAAGGGGGTATGCAGCTGTATATCAGTTAATATCCCATATGATAATAAGAACAGCTGTTGCTTGTTAAGGTAATTAGATCAAGGAAAGGTTAATGCACCGGAAACTCCTCAGAAGAATCTGATTTGTGGTGAGGGAAGGGAGATAAAAGCTCAGTAGTGAACTACACTAACGAACGGAGTAGGCAGCTGTATATCAGGCAATATCCCTTCTGATAATAAGAACTGCTGTAGCTTGTTAAGGTAATTCATTCGTAGAAAGGTTAGTGGACTGGAAACTCCTCAAAAGAATCTGCTTTGTGGTGATAGATGATCGAAAAAAGGTCCTTTAGTAACTACATGAACATTCTGGGTAGGTAACTGTATAGCTTTAAATATCTCCTCTGAGAATTAGAATATCAGTAGCTTAGTAAATTAAGAAATTCTTTGAATGCTTAATGTACTGGAAACCCCTCAAAAGAATTTGGTTTGTGGTGAGGGAAGAGAGATGAAAGCTCATTTAGGAATGGCATGAAGTTACTGAATAGGTAATTGTATATTAATAAATACCTCCACTGAGAATAATAATAGCAGTAGCTTAGTAAATTAAGTACTTCCTGGTATGGTTAATATACTGGAAACTCCTCAAAGAATCTGCTATGTGGTGAGGGAACAGAGAAAAAACCTCATTTAGGAAGTACAATTACCAAGGTGGTAGGCAGCTGTATATCAAGGAGTATCCCATCTCACAAAAAGAACTTCTGGAGCTTGTTAAGGTAATTAGATCGAGGAAAGGTTAATGTACTGGAAACTCCTCAGAAGAATGATTTATGGAGAGGGAAGAGAGATAAAAGCTCATTTAGGAACTACACTTATGAAGGTGGTAGGCAGCTGTATATCACGGAGTATCCCTTCTGAGAATAAGAACAGCTGGAGCTTTTTAATGTAATTATATGGAGGAAAGGTTAATGTACTGGAAAGTCCTCAGAAGATTTTCATTTGTGGTGAGGGAAGAGAGATAAAAGCTCATTTAGGAACTACACTTAAAAACTGGATAGGCCTCTGTATATCAGTCTATATCCCTTCTGATAATAAGAACAGCTGTTGCTTGTCAAGGTAAGTAGTTCGTGGAAAGATTAATGAACTAGAAACTCCTCAAAAGATTCTGCTTTGTGGTGAGGGAACAGAGAAATAAGTTCATTTAGGAACTACACTTACGAACGGGGTAGGCAGCTGTATATCAGGGAGTATCCCTTCTGAGAATAAGAACAGCTGGAGCTTCTTAAGGTAATTAGATCGAGGAAAGGTTAATGTACTGGAAACTCCTCAGAAGAATCTGATTTTTGTTGAGGGAAGTGAGGTAAAAGGTCATTTAGGAATTACACTTACAAACAGGGTAGGCAGCTGTTTATCAGTAAATATCTCCACTGAGGATAAGAATAGCAGTACCAAAGTAAATGACGTACTTCCTGGTATGCTTAATGTACTGGAAACTCCTCAAAAGAATCTGCATTGTGGTGAGGGAAGAGAGATAAAAGCTCATTTAGGAACTACACTTAGGACGGTGGTCGGCAGCTGCATATAAGTCAATATCTCTTCTGATAATAAGAACAGCTGTTGCTTGTTAAGGTAAGAGCTTCGTGGAAAGCTTACTGTACTGGCAACTCCTCAAAAGTTTCTGCTTTGTGGTGACCGTACAGAGAAAAGAGGTCATTTAGGAACTACACTTACGAACTCGGTAGGCAGCTGTATATCAGGCAATATCCCTTCTGATAATAAGAGCAGATGTTGCTAATTAAGGTAATTAGATCAAGGAAACGTTAATTTACTGGAAACTGCTCAGAAGGCTCTGATTTGTGGTGAGGGAAGAGAGATGGAAGCTCATTTGGGAACTACACTTTCGAACGGTGTAGGCAGCTGTATATCAATCAATATCTCCCCTGGGAATAAGAATAGCAGTAGCTTAGTAAATTAAGTATTTCCTGGTATGGTTAATGTACTGGAAACTCCTCAAAAGAATCTGGTTTGTGGTGAGGTGTTGGGGTTATCTGCACCTTTAAGGGGCCACAGCTGACCTCAGCGTGTCCTTCCCCTTCCTGTCTTTAACTGGAAGAGAAGGAAGTCTGACATCACTTAAGGGACAGCTCCTTGGGACCAGTCAGGGGCCCCTCTCTTGTGCCTGCCTTTAGGGTATATCTGGGAGGTTCCTCATTTGAATAGACTGAAGCCCTAGAGGCTTTTCTCCAGGTGCCCACCCGTCAGTGTTGTTCTTGGCGGCTTTGGGGCATCCTGCGACCACATGCCACCGAGGCTACCCGTGGCCATCGCTCCCTCGTGAGCGGTAATGGACCACCCAGGAAGGGGCGGAAGAAGCCCCTTCCCCCCCAAGCGAGGGGAATTCGAGAGAGAGATGAGGCTAACTCTGGCCATCGCTCCCAAGTGAGAGCAATAAAGGGCCACCCAGGAAGGGGCGGAAAAGCCCCTTTCTCCCCAAGCGAGGGGAAGTCGAAAGAGAGAGATCCCACAAATTGGCGGCCCGACGTGGGGCAGGATGCCCACGGGAAAAGCAATCAGAGCTGTTGGTATCCTTTGGGAAGAATGGAGTGAGTAATCCGGAGCGTGTGGTACCCCCATCTATGGCGATGGGGCAGAGCAGAATCAATCCGTGTCCCAAGAGGCCGGATTGGATCGATGGCACTCTGACCAAGGGTTGAGGGAATTCTGCAGCCCTCGGAGATGGGGAGATGGGCTCGCAGTTTCGCGCCTCTAGGCGCCAGGCGGGGCGGCAGCGGCAGTCTAGCCCAGGGCCCCCCACCCGGGACTTTTAAAGTCCCAAGTAGGGAGCAGCCACATGCAATGGGCGCTGGCCTCCGGGGACGCGGGACCCAAGGCGGCAACGGGAGCCTCAGGGGGTCACGGCCTGGCATTGTTCGGATCTAGGAGAGCGCGGGCCGGAGAGCGCTGGCCGAGTGGAGCCTAGCTCCGGCAGCAACGTGCATAGAGGTATTGTGAGTATACAACATGCATCTGTGAGTCTGTGAGTGTTTCTGTTGAGTGAGGAGAGGTTTCCTTTTGTTTTTATCAACCACGTGGTTCTATTATGGGCAAAATAATACCATTTGCCACTGGAATTCCAGAAAACTTACATGGCCAATTAAAAAAAAAATTTCTAAGCATGCCTCAAAACGTGCACAAGTATCAGTATGTCTGTCCATGTGTGTTGGTAAAACGTGGTTTCAAAGTTACTTGCCTTTTGACTACTAATATAACTCTAATTCTTAATGTTAAACTGTTCTTTGCAGCTTGTGGGTGGAGTCAAAGTAAACAGCCTGGAGGCAGGTGTGACTCTTATCACTAAACAGCCTGGAGGCAGGTGTGACTCTTATCACCAAACTCCAAGCCAAAAGAAAAAAAAGAGTTATTCTTCCTCTCCTGTGCTCTCATAAACTCTTTTAAGATCAAGGGACCATAGTCATTTTGGAACAACTGCGCAAACCTCGATTTTCCTGACTCAGGAATAATACTTTGCTTTATAGGATGCAGGTCGACGTGTGCTAGCTGCATGGACTGTGGCAGTCTGTGGCTACAGGAAGCTGACTCCACAGTCTGCTCCCAAACTGACTTGGTTTTTTTTTTCTTCTCTGACCTATAGTTGTTGTCCCCTCCCCCTGGCCCCCACAAGGCGGGGACCGAACCCCGGACCTTGCGCTCATCAGGCAAGCGCTCTTCCGCTGAACTAAATCCCCAGAGCCTTGTATATGCCTTTACAGATTGGAAAACTAAGCCCAGAGCACTTGCTCTGGAGAAATGTCTCCCCTTGTTTTCTCTTCAGGATAACAAAGACCGTAGTGGATTTTTACATGGAGAAACGGGAAAGCCTGCCTGTACCAGCGATGGACCCAGTGTCGGCTCTGTTTCTTCCCTGGACCCAGCCTGGTGCCCTGCCATGTCATAAGAAAAATAATAATAAATAAAAATTGAAAAAAAAAAGAGAGGGAGAGAGAGGGGAGTAGGATAGCTATGCTCATATTATATATCTTAAGAAAATATCTTAAGAAAATTTAAATCTTCCCAAAACAGTGGGAAAGAGCCTGTAAAGGCTTTTACAGATTGGAAAACTAAAAATTCAGAGCACTTGCTCTGGAGAAATGTCTTTTCTTGTTCTCTTAAGGAAAACAAGGAATATACTGCAATTCTTCTGCTCTCCTAAAGAGAATAAGCGCTTCTTGAGGCGCAATATTTAGCTGTGGCAGAGTCGCTTGCAGTTTTGTACAAAAATTAAAGAAATTTTGCAACATGTTTCTTCCACTCCTCTTCCCCTACTGTTGGTTTAAGGGAGTCCCGTTACAGGGAAATAGGAGCTGAGGGTTTGACACCCAACCTTAATGTTTAAAAAAGAAAAAAAAAAGTAGGCCCAAAGGTTTAACACCTTCGCTTCAATGTTTATATATAAAAAGAATGTTTTACTAATCACTTATGTTTAAATTATCAGCTACTGTGAACTACCAGGGATGCCAGAGCTCCAGCCTACTTCTACTTCACCACCAAAAGAGAGCTGATGTTATATATATGTCTTATGTCAGCATTTGCCTTATGCATACATGTGTGTTTACAACATCCCCTACTAATTTAAAAAAAAAAAAAAGAGTAGCAGATGTTGGGGTCAGCTGCACCTTTAAGGGGCCACAGCTGACCTCAGCCTGTCCCTCCCCTTCCTGTCTTTAACCGGAAGAGAAGGAAGTCTGACATCACTTAAGGGACAGCTCCTTGGGACCAATCAGGGGCCCCTCTCTTGTGCCCGCCTTTAGGGTATATCTGGGAGGTTCCTCATTTGAATAGACAGAAGCCCTAGAGGCTTTTCTCCAGGTGCCCACAAGTCCGTGTTATTCTTGGCGGCTTTGGGGCACCCTGCGACCACACGCCACCGAGGCTACCCTTGGCCATCGCTCCCTCGTGAGCAGTAATGGACCACCCAGGAAGAGGCGGAAAAAGCCCCTTCCCTCCCAAGGGAGGGGAATTCGAGAGAGAGACAAGGATACCTGTGGCCATCGCTCCCACGTGAGAGCAATAAAGGGCCACCCAGGAAGGGGCGGAAAAGCCCCTTCCCCCCCAAGCGAGGGGAAGTCGAATGAGAGAGATCCCACAGTGAGGGAAAAGAGAAAATAGCTCACTTAGGAACTATACTTTGGAAGGTGGTAGGCAGCTGTATATCAGATAGAATCCCTTCTGAGAATAAGAACAGCTGGAGCTTGTTAAGGTAATTAGATCGAGGAAAGGTTAATGTACTGGAAACTCCTCAAAAGATTCTGAATTTCGGTGAGGAAAGAGAGATAAAATCTCATTATAGGAACAGCATGAAAATACTGGGTAGGTAGCTGTTTATCAGTAAGGCTCTCCCCGAGAATAAGAATAGTAGTAGATTAGTATATTAAGTACTTCCTGGTAAGGTTAACGTACTGGAAACTCCTCAAAACAATATGCTTTGTGGCGAGGGAAGAGAGAAAAAAGCTCATTTTGGAACTACACTTACAAAGGTGTTAGGCAGCTGTATATCAGGCAATATCCCTACTAATAATAAGAAGAGCTGTTGATGGTTAAGGTAAGTAGTTCGTGGAAACGTTAATGTACTGGAAACTCCTCAAAAGAATCTGCTTTGTGGTGAGGGAAGAGAGATGAAATTTCATTTAGGAACAACATGAACATACTGGGTAGGAGACTGTATATCAGTAAATATCTCCTGTGAGAATAAGAATACCAGCAGCTTAGTAAATTGAGTACTTCTTGGAATGGTTAATGAACTAGAAACTCCTGAAAAGAATCTGGTTGTTGGTGAAGGAAGAGAGATGAAAGCTGATTTAGGAACTACACGAACATACTGGATAGGTAACTCAAATCAATAAATATCTCCTCTGAGAATAACTATAGCAGTAGCTTAGTAAATTAAATGCTTCTTGGAATGGTTAATATACTCGAACTCCTCAAAAAAAATCTGGTTGGTGGTGAGGGAAGAGAGATGAAAGCTCATTTATGAACTACATGAACATACTGGGTAGGTAACTGTACATCAGTAAATATCTCCTCTGAGAATATGAATAGAAGTAGATTAGTAAATTAAGTACTTCTTGGAATGGATAATGTACTGGAAACTCCTCAAAAGAATTTGCTTTGTGGTGGGGGAAGAGAGATGAAAGCGCATTTAGGAACTACACTTATGAACGGTGTTGGAAGCTGTATATCAGGGAATATCCATTCTAGATTTGGAACAGCTGTTGCTTGTTAAGGTAAGTAGTTCGTGGAAAGGTTAGTGTACTAGAAACTCCTCAAATAATCTGGTTTGTGGTGAGGGAAGAGAGATGAAAGCACATTTAGGGACTACAAGAACATACTGAGAAGGTAACTGTATATCAGCTAATATCTCCTCTGAGAATAATAATAGCAGTAGCTTAGTAAATTAAGTATTTCTTGGAATGGGTATTGTACTGGAAACTAGTCAAAAGAATCTGCTTTGTTATGAGGGAAGAGAGAAAAAAGAGATTTTAGGAAATACAAGAACATACTGGGTAGGTAACTATATATCAGTAAATATCTCCTCTGAGAATAAGAATAGCAGTAGCTTAGTAAATTAAGTACTTCTTGGAATGGTGAATGTACTGGAAACTCCTCAAAAGTACCTTCTTTGTGGTGAGGGAAGACAGAAAAAAGCGATTTTAGGAACTACATGAACATACTGGTTAGGTAACTGTATATCAGTAAATATTTCCTCTGAGAATAAGAATAGAAGTAGCTTAGTAAATTAAGTACTTCTTGGAATTGTTAATGTTCTAGAAACTCCTCAAGAATCTGCTTCGTGTTGTGTGAAGAGAGATGAAAGGTCATTTAAGAACTACATGAACATACGTGGTATTTAACTGTATATCAGTAAATATCTCCTCTGAGAATAAGAATAGCAATAACTTAGTAAATTAAGTACATCTTGGAATGGTTAATGTACTGGAAACTCCTCAAAAGAATCTGGTTGGTGGTGAGGGAAGACAGATGAAAGCTCATTTAGGAACTACACTAATGAACGGGGTTGGCAGGTGTATTTCAGGGAATTTCCCTTCTAGATTAAGAAAAGCTGTTTCTTGTTAAGGTAAGTAGTTCATGGAAAGGTTAATGTACTGGAAACTCCTCAAAATATTCTGCTTGGTGGTGAGCGAACAGAGAAAAAATCTCTTTTAGGAACTACACTTATGAACGGGGTAGGCAGCTGTATATCACTAAATATCAGCCCAAGAATAATAATAGCAGTAGGGTAGTAAATTAAGTACTTCCTGGTATGGTTAATGTACTGGAAACTCCTCAAAAGAATTTGCATTGTGGTGAGGCAAGAGATATAAAAGCTCATTTAGGAACTACACTTACGAAGGTGGTAGGAAGCTGTATATCAGGCAATAGCCCTTTTGATAATAAGAATAGCTGTTGCTTGTTAATTTAATTAGATCGAGGAAAGGTTAATGTACTGGAAACTCCTCAGAAGAATCTGATTTGTGGTGAGGGAGAGAGATAAAAGCTCATTTAGGAACTACACTTACGAACTGGGTAGGCAGCAGTATTTCAGGGAGTATCCCTTCTGAGGATAAGAATGCTGGTACTTGTTAAGGGAAGTAGTTCGTGGAAAGGTTAATGTACTGGAAACTCCTCAAAACAATCAGGATTGTGGTGAGGGAACAGAGAAAAAAGCTCCTTTAGGAACTAAAGTTACGAACGGGGTAGGCAGCTGTATATCAGGCAATATCACTTCTGATAATAAGAACAGCTGTTGCCTGTTAAGGTAAGTAGTTCGTGGAAAGGGTAATGTACTGGAAACTCCTCAAAAGAATCTGCTTTATGGGGAGGGAAGAGAGAAAAAATATCATTTAGGAACTACTCTTACGAAGGTGTTAGGCAGCTGTATATAAGTGAGTGTCCCTTCTGAGAATAAGAACACCTGGAGCTTGTTAAGGTAATTAGATCGAGGAGAGGTCAATTTACTGGAAATTCCTCAATAGAATCTGCTTTGTGATGAGGGAAGAGAGATAAATTTCATTTAAGAACTCCACTTACGAAGGTGGTAGGTAAGTGTATATCAGGGAGTATCCCTTCTGAGAATAAGAGCAACGGAAGCTTGTTAAGTTAATTAGGTCCAGGAAAGGTTAATGTACTGGAAACTCCTCAAAAGAATCTGATATGTGGTGAGGGAACAGAGAAAAAAGCTCATTTAGGAACGACATGAGCATACTGGGTAGGTAGCTGTTTATCAGTAAATATCTCCAGTGAGAATAAGAATAATAGTAGCTTAGTAAATTGTGGACTTCCTGGTTTGGTTAATGTACTGGAAACTCCTCAAAAGAATCTGCTTTGTGATGAGGGAAGAGAGAAAAATTCAAATTTAGGAAGTACACTTACCAATTGGGTAGGCAGCAGTTTATCAGTAAATATCTCCCCTGAGAATCAGAATAGCAGTAGCTTAGTAAATTAAGTACCTCGTGGAATGGTTAATGTACTGGAAACTCCTCAAAAGAATCTGGTTGGTGGTGAGGAAAGACAGATGAAAGCTGATTTACGAACTACATGAACCTACTGGGTACGTAACTGAATATCAGTAAATATCTCCACTGAGAATAACAATAGCAGTAGCATAGTAAATTAAGAACTTCTTGGAATGGTTAATGTACTGGAAAGTCCTCAAAAGAATCTGCTTTCTAGTGTGGGAAGAGAGAAAAAAGAGATTTTAGGAAGTACATGTACATTCTGGGTAGGTAAATGTATATCAGTAAATCTCTCCTCTGAGAATAAGAATAGAAGTAGCGTAGTGAATTAAGTACTTCTTGGAATGGTTAATGTACTGGAAACTCCTCAAAAGAATCTGTTTGCTCTTGAGGAAAGAGAGATGACATCTCATTTAGGAACTACACTTGCGAATGGAGTTGGCAGCTGTATATCAGGGAACGTCCCTTCTTGATTAAGAACAGCTGTTGCTTGTTCAGGTAAGTAGTCCGTGGAAAGGTTAATGTACTGGAAACTCCTCAAAAGAATCTGCTTTGTGGTGAGGGAACAGAGAAATAAGTTCATTTAGGAACTACACTTAAGAATGGGGTAGGCAGCTGTATATCAGTAAATATCTCCTGTGAGAATAAGAATAGCAGCAGCTTAGTAAATTAAGTACTTCTTGGAATGGTTAATGTACTGGAAACTCCTGAAAAGAATCTGGTTGCTATTGAGGGAAGAGAGATGAAAGCTCCTTTAATAACTACACGAACATACTGGATAGGTAACTCTATGTGAGTAAATATCTCCTCTGAGAATAACAATAGCAGTAGCTTAGTAAATTACATCCTTCTTGGAATGGTTAATATATGGGAAACTCCTCAAAAGAATATGGTTGGTGGTGAGGGAAGAGAGATGAAAGCTCATTTAGGAATTACAGGAACATACAGGATAGGTAACTGTATATCAGTAAGTGTCTCCTCTGAAAATAAGAACAGCTTTTGCTTGTTAATGTAAGCATATCTTGGAAAGGTTAACATACTAGAAACTCCTCTAAAGAATCTCGTTGGTTTTGAGGGAAGAGAGATGAAAGCTCATTTAGGAATTACAGGAACATACAGGATAGGTAACTGTATATCAGTAAATGTCTCCTCTGAAGATAAGAACAGCTGTTGCTTGTTAATGTAAGCATTTCCTGGAAAGGTTAACGTACTAGAAACTCCTCAAAAGAATCTTCTTTGTGGTCAGGGAAGAGAGATGAAAGCTCATTTTGGAACTACATAAAGATACTCTGTAGGCAACTGTATATCAGAGTAGCAATAAATTAGTAAATTAACTATTTCTTGGAATGGTTAATGTACTGGAAAAACCTCAAAAGTATCTGCATTGTGGTGAGGGAAGGGAGATGAAAGCTCATTTAGGAACTACACTAATGAACGGGGTTGGCAGGTGTATGTCAGGGAATTTCCCTTCCAGATTAAGAAAAGCTGTTGCTTGTTGAGGTATGTAGTTCGTGGAAAGGTTAATGTACTGGAAACTCCTCAAAATATTCTTTTTGTGGTGAGGGAACAGAGAAAAAAATCTCATTAGGAACTACACTTATGAATGGGGTAGGCAGCTGTATATCACTAAATATCAGCCCCAAGAATAATAATAGCAGTAGCGTAGTAAATTAAGTACTTCCTGGTATGGTTAATGTACTGGAAACTCCTCAAAAGAATTTGCTTTGTGGTGAGGCAAGAGATATAAAAGCTCCTTATGAACTACACTTACGAAGGTGGTAGGAAGCTGTATATCAGGCAATACCCCTTCTGATAATAAGAACAGCTGTTGCTTGTTAATTTAATTAGATCGAGGAAAGGTTAATGTACTGGAAACTCCTCAGAAGAATCTAATTTGTGGTGAGGGAGAGAGATAAAAGCTCATTTAGGAACTACACTTAAGAACGGGGTAGGGAGCTGTATATCAGGGAGTATCCCTTCTGAGCATAAGAACGCTGTTGCTTGTTAAGGTAAGTAGTTCGTGGAAACGTTAATATACTGGAAACTCCTCAAAAGAATCTGCATTGTGGTGAGGGAACACAGAAAAAAGCTCCTTTAGGAACTAGACTTAAGAAGGTGGTATGCAGCTGTATATCAGGGAGTATCCCATCTGATAATAAGAACAGCTGGATCTTGTTAAGGTAATTAGATCGAGAAAAGGTTAATGTACAGGAAACTCCTCAGAAGAATCTGATTTGTGGTGAGGGAAGAGAGATAAAAGCTCGTGTAGGAACTACATTTAGGAACGGGGTAGGCAGCTGTTTATCAGTAAATATCTCCCCTGAGAATATGAATCACAGTAGCTTAGTAAACTAAGTCCTTCCTGGTAGGGTTAATGTACTGGAAACTCAGAAAAAGAATCTGCTTTGTGGTGAGGGAAGAGAGATGAAAGCTCATTTAGGAACTACACTTACGAAGGTGGTAGGCAGATGTATATCAGGGAGTACCCCTTCTGAGAATAGGAACAGCTGGAGCTTATTAAGGTAATTAGATCGTGGAAAGGTTAATGTACTGGAAACTAATCAAAAGAATCTCATTTGTGGTGATGGAAGAGAGAAAAAAGCTCATTTAGGAACTACACTTATGAACGGGGTAGGCTGCTGTATATCAGGCAATATCCAATCTGAAAATAAGAACAGATGTTTCTTGGTAAGGTAAGTAGATCTTGGAAAGGTTCATGTACTGGAAACTACTCAAAAGAATCTGCTTTGTGGTGAGGGAACAGAGAAAAAAGCTCATTTAGGAACTCCACTTACGAAGGTTGTAGGCAGCTGTATATAAGGAAGTATCTCTTCTGAGAAGAAGAACAGCTGGAGCAGGTTAAGTTAATTAAATCGAGGAAAGGTTAATTTACTGGAAATTTCTTAATAGAATCTGCTTTGGGTGAGGGAAGAGAGATAAAAGCTCATTTGGGACCTCCATTTACGAAGGTGGTAGGCAACTGTATATCAGGGAGTATCCCTTCTGAGAATAAGAACAACTGGAGCTAGTTAAAGTAATTAGATCGAGCAAAGGATAAGGTACTGGAAATTCCTGAAAAGAATCTGATTTGTGGTGAGGGAACAGAGAAAAAGCTCGTTTAGGAACGACATGAACATACTGGGTAGGTAGCTGTTTATCAGTAAATATCTCCCCTGAGAAAAAGAATAGTAGTAGCTTAGTAAATTAAGTACTTCCTGGTATGGTTAATGTACTGGAAACTCCTCAAAAGTATCTGCTTTGTGGTGAGAGAAGAGAGATGAAAGCTCATTTTGGAATACATTGACACATGGGGTTGGCAGCTGTATATCAGGGAATATCCCTTCTAGATAAAGAAGAGCTGTTGCTGGTTAAGGTAAGTATTTCTTGGAAAGTTTAATGGACTGGAAACCCCTCAAAAGAATCTGCTTTGTGGTGAGGGAACAGAGAAAAATTCTCATTTAGTAACTACACTTTCGAAGAGGGTAGGCAGCTGTATATCAGGGAGTATCCCATATGACAATAAGAACAGGTGGAGCTTGTTAAGGTAAGTAGTTCATGGAATGATTAATGTACTGGAAACTCCTCAGAAGAATCTGATTTGTAGTGAGAGAAGATCGAAAAAAGTTTATTTATTAACTACATGAACGTACTGTGTAGGTAGCTGTTTATCAGTAAATATCTCCCCTGAGAATAAGAATAGCAGTAGCTTTGTAAATTAAGTACTTCGTGGAATGGTTAATGTACTGGAAACTCCTCAAATGAATCTGCTTTGTGGTGAGGGAACAGAGAAAAAAGCTCATTTAAGAACTACACTTAAGAAGGTGGTAGGCAGCTGTATATCAGTAAATATCTCCCCTGAGAATAAGAGTAGCAATAGCATAGTAAATTAAGTACTTCCTGGTATGGTTAATGTACTGGAAACTCCTTGAAAGAATCTGCTTTGTGGTGAGGGAAGAGAGATAAAAGCTCATTTAGGAACTACATTTACGAACGTGGTAGGCAGCTGTATGTCAGGCAATATACCTTCTGATAATAAGAACAGCTGTTGCTTGTTAAGGTAAGTAATTCGTGGAATGGTTAAGGTACTGGAAGCTCCTCAAAAGAATCTGCTATGTGGTGAGGGAACAGAGAAAAAAGCTTATTTAGAAACTACAGTTAAGAAGGTGGTATTCAGCTGTATATCAGGGAGTATCCCGTCCGAGAAAAAGAACAACTGGTGTTTGTTAAGGAAATTAGATGGAGGAAAGGTTAATGTACTGGAAACTCCTCAGAAGAATCGGATTTGTGTTGAGGGAAGAGATAAAGCTCAGTAAGAACTACCCTTATGAACGGGGTAGGCAGCTGTATATCACTAAATATCTCCCCTGAGTATAATAATAGCAGTAGCTTAGTAAATTAAGTACTTCCTGGTACGGTTAATGTACTGGAATCTCCTTGAAAGAATCTGATTTGTGGTGTGGGAAGAGAGATAAAAGCTCATTTAGGAACTACACTTACGAAGGTGGTAGGCAGCTGTATATCAGGCGAAATCCCTTCTGATATTAAGAACAGCTGTTGCTTGTTAAGGTAAGTAGATCGAGGAAAGGTTAATGTACAGGAAACTCCTCAGAAGAATCTGAATTGTGGTGAGGGAAGAGAGATAAAAGCTCATGTAGGAACTACACTTACGAATGGGGTAGGCAGCTGTTTATCAGTAAATATCTCCCCTGAGAATAAGAATAGTAGTAGGTTAGTAATTTAAGTACATCCCGGAATGGTTATTGTACTGGAAACTCCTTAAAAGAATCTGAGTTGTGGTGAGGGAATCGAGATAAAAGCTCATTTAGGAACGACATGAACATACAGTGTAGGTAGCTGTATATCAGGCAATACCCCTTCTGATAATTAGAACAGCTGTTGCTTGTTAAGGTAAGTAGTTCGTGGAAAGTTTAATGTACTGGAAACTCCTCAAAAGAATTGGCTTTGTGTTGAGGGAAGAGAGATAAAAGCTCATTTAGGAACTACACTTACGAAGGTGGTCGACAGCTGTATATTAGTCAATATCTCTTCTGATAATAAGAACAGCTGTTGCTTGTTAAAGTAAGAAGCTCGTGGAATGCTTAATGTACTGGAAACTCCTCAAAAGAATCTGCTTTGTGGTGACGGTCCAGAGAAAAGAACTCATTTAGGAACTACAATTAGGAACTGGGTAGGCAGCTGTATATCTGGCAATATCCCTTCTGATAATAAGAACAGATGTTGCTAGTTAAGGTAATTAGATCAAGGAAACGGTAATTTACTGGAAACTGCTCAGAAGAATCTGATTTTTGGTGAGGGAAGAGAGATAGAAGCTCATTTGGGAACTACACTTACGAACGGTGTAGGTAGCTGTATATCAATAAATATCTCCCCTGGGAATTAGAATAGCAGTAGTTTAGTAAATTAAGTATTTCCTGGTATGGTTAATGTATTGGAAACTCCTCAAAAGAATCTGCTTTGTGGTGAGGGAAATGAGAAAATAGCTCACTTAGGAACTACACTTTGGAAGGTGGTAGGCAGCTGTATATCAGATAGAATCCCTTCTGAGAATAAGAACAGCTGGAGCTTGTTAAGGTAATTAGATCGAGGAAAGGTTAATGTACTGGAAACTTCTCAAAAGAATCTGAATTTCGGTGAAGAAAGAGAGATAAAATCTCATTTAGGAACAGCATGAACATACTGGGTAGGTAGCTGTTTATCAGTAAGGCTCTCCCCATAGAATAAGAATAGTAGTAGCTTAGAATATTAAGTACTTCCTGGTAAGGATAACGTACTGGAAACTTCTCAAAACAATGTGCTTTGTGGGGAGGAAAGAGAGAAAAAAGCTCATTTTGGAACTACACTTACAAAGGTATTAGGCAGCTGTATATCAGGCAATATCCTTTCTAATAATAAGAAGAGCTGTTGATGGTTAAGGTAAGTAGTTCATGGAAACGTTAATGTACTGGAAACTTCTCAAAAGAATCTGCTTTGTGGTGAGCGAAGAGAGATGAAATCTCATTTAGGAACAACATGATCATACTGGGAAGGTGACTGTATATCAGTAAATATCTCCTGTGACAACAAGAATACCAGCAGCTTAGTAAATTGAGTACTTCTTGGAATGGTTAATGTACTAGAAACACCTGAAAAGAATCTGGTTGTTGGTGATGGAAGAGAGATGAAAGCTCATTTCGGAATTATATAAAGATACTGTGTAGGTAACTGTACATCAGTTAATATAGCCTCTGAGAATAAGAATAGCAGTAATTTAGCAAATTAACTATTTCTTGGAATGGTTACTGTACTGGAAAATTCTTAAAAGTATCTGCATTGTGGTGAGGGAAGGGACATGAAAGCTCATTTAGGAACTACACTATTGAAAGGGGTTGGCAGGTGTATTTCAGGGAATTTCCCTTCTAGATTAAGAAAAGCAGTTGCTTGTTAAGGTAAGTAGTTCGTGGAAAGGTTAATGTACTGGAAACTCCAAAAAAGAATCTGCTGTGTGGTGAGGGAAGAGAGAAAAAAGCTCATTTAGGAACTACACTTACGAAGGTGGTAGGCAGCTGTATATCAGGGAGTATCCCATCTGAAAATAAGAACAGCTGGAGCTTGTTAAGGTAATTAGATAGAGGAGAGGTTAATTTACTGGAAATTCCTCAAGAGATTCTGCTTTGTGGTGAGGGAAGAGAGATAAAATCTCATTTAGGAACTCCACTTACGAAGGTGGTAGGCAACTGTATATCAGGGAGTATCCCTTCTGAGAATAAGAAAAACTGGAGCTTGTTAAGGTAATTACATCGAGGAAAGGATAATATACTGGAAACTCCTCAAAAGAATCTGATTTGTGTTGAGTGAACAGAGATAAAAGCTAATTTAGGAACGAAATTAACATACTCTGTAGTAGCTGTTTACCAGTAAATATCACCCATGATAAGAGTAGCAGTAGCTTAGTAAATTAAGTACTTCCTGGTATGGTTAATCTACTGTAAACTCCTCACAAGAATCTACTTTGTGGTGAGGGAAGTGAGATAAAATCTGTTTTAGGAACTACACTTACGAAGGTGGTAGGCAGCTGTATATCAGGCAATATCCCTTCTGATAATAAGAACAGCTGTTTCTTGTTAAGGGAAGTATTTCTTGGAAAGGTTAATGTACTGGAAACTGCTTAAAAGAATCTGCTTTGTGGTGAGACAAAAGAGGAAAAAGCCCACTCAGGAACTACACTTAGGAAGGTGGTAGGCAGCTGTATATCAGGGAGTATCTCTTCTGAAAATAAGAACAGCTGGAGCTTGTTAAGGTAATTAGATCGAGGAAAGGTTAATGTACTGGAACCTCCTCAGAAGAATCTGATTTTTGTTGAGGTAAGAGAGATAAAAGATCATTTAGGAACTATACTTACGAACGGAGTAGGCAGCTGTATATCAGGAAATATCCCCTCTGATAATAAGAACAGCTGTAGCTTGTGTAGGTGATTAGATCGAGGATAGGTTAATGTACTGGAAACTCCTCAAAATTATCAGATTTGTGGTGAGGGAAGAGAGATAAAAGCTCGTTTAAGAAATAAATTTACCAATGGGGTAGTCAGCTGTTTATCAGTAAATATCTCCCCTGAGAATAAGAAAAGCAATAGCTTAGTAAATTAAGTACTTCCTGGTATGGTTAATGTACTGGAACTCCTAAAAAGAATCCGCTTTTAGGTGAGGGAAGAGAAAGAAAAGCTCATTAAGGAACTACAGTTACGGAGGTGGTAGTCAGCTGTATATCAGGGAGTATCCTTTCTGAGAATAAGAACAGCTGGAGCTTGTTAAGGTAATTACATCGAGGAAAGGTTAATGTACTGGAAACTCCTCAAAAGAATCTACTTTGTGTTGCGGGAAGAGAGATAATAGCTCATTTAGGAACTACACTTACGAAGGTGGTAGGCAGCTGTATATCAGGCAGTATCCATTCTGTTAATAAGAACAGCTGTTGCTTGTTAAGGCAAGTAGTTCTTGGAAAGGTCAATGTACTGGAAACTCCTCAAAAGAATCTGTTTGTGTTGAAGGAACAGAGAAAACTGCTCATTTAGGAACTACTCTTACGAAGGTGGTAGGCAGTTGTATAAGAGGGTGTATCCCATCTGAGCATTAGAACTGCTGGAGCTTGTTTAGGTAATTTGATCGAGGGTAGGTTATTGTATTGGAAACTCCTAAAAAGAATCTGATTTGTGGTTAGGGAAGAGAGATAAAAATCTCATTTAGGAACGACATGAACATACTTGGTGGGTAACTGTTTATCAGTAAATATCTCCCCTGAAAGAATAGCAGTATCTTAGAAAATTAAGTGCATCATAGTATGGTTAATGTACTGGAACCTCCTGAAAAAATCTGCTTTGCGGTGAGGGAACAGAGAAAAAAGCTCATTTAGGAACTACACTTATGAAGGTGGTAGGCAGCTGTATATCAGGAAATATCCCTTCTGATAATAAGAACAGCTGTTTCTTGTTAGGTAAATAGTTCGTGGAATGGCCAATGTACTGGAAACTCCTCAAAAGAATGTGATTTGTGGTGAGGGAACAGAGCAAAAAGCTCTTTTAAGAAATACACTTACGAAGGTGGTAGGCAGCTATATATCAGGGAGTATCTCTTCTGAGAAGAAGAACAGCTGGAGCTTGTTAAGGTAATTAGATCGAGGAAAGGTTAATTTACTGGAAACTGCTCCAAAGAATCTGATTTGTGGTGAGGAAAGAGGGATAAAAGCTCATTTAGGAACGACATGAACATACTGAACGACATGAACATACTGGGTAGGTAGTTGTTTACCAGTAAATATATCCCCTGAGAATAAGAATAGCAGTAGCTTAGTAAATTAAGTACTTCTTGGGATGGTTAGTGTACTGGAAACTCCTAAAAGAATCTACTTTGTGGTGAGGGAAGAGAGATAAAAACTCATTAGGAACTACACTTACGAAGGAGGTATGCAGTTGTATATCTGGCAATATCCCTTCTGATAAAAAGAAAAGCTGTTGCTTGTTAAGGTATGTAGTTCGTGGAATGGTTAATGTACTGGAAACTTCTCAAAAGAATCTGCTTTGTGGTGAGGGAAAAGAGAAAATAGCCCACTTAGGAACTACACTTTGGAAGGTGGTAGGCAGCTGTATATCAGGGAGTATCACTTCTGAGAATAAGAACAGCTGGAGCTTGTTATAGTAATTAGATCGAGAAAAGTTTAATGTACTGGAAACTCCTGAGAAGAATCTGATTTTTGGTGAGGGAAGAGAGAAAAAAGCTCATTTAAGAACTACACATACGAAGATGGTAGGACCCGTATATCAGGGAGTATCCATTCTGTGAATAAGAACAGCATTAGCTTGTTAATGTAAGTAGTTCGTGGAATGGTTAATATACTGGAAACGCCTCAAAAGAATCTGCTTTGTCGTGACGGAACAGAGAAAAAAGCTCATTTAGGAACTACACTTACAAAGGTGGTAGGCAGCTGTATATCAGGCAGTATCCCTTTTGATATTAAGAGCAGCTGTTGCTTGTTAAGGAACGTAGATCGTGGAAAGGTCAATGTACTGGAAACTCCTCAAAAGAATCTGTGTTGAAGGAACAGTGAAAACTGCTCATTTAGTTACTACACTTACGAAGGTGGTGGCAGTTGTATAACAGAGAGTATCCCATCTGAGAATTAGAACAGCTGGAGCTTCTTTAGGTAATTAGATCGAGGAAAGCTTATTGTACTGGAAACTCCTAAAAAGAATCTGATTGGTGGTGAGGGAAGAGAGATAAAATCTCGTTTAGGAACGACATGAACATACTTGGTTGGTAGCTGTTTATCCTTAAATATCTCCCCTGAAATTAAGAATAGCAGTAGCTTAGTAAATTAAGTATTTCCTAGTATGGTTAATGTACTGGAATCTCCTGAAAAGAATCTGCTTTGCGGTGAGGGAACAGAGAGAAAAGCTCATTTGGGAACTACACTTACAAAGGTTGAAGGCAGTTGTATATCAGGCAATATCCCATCCCTTAATAAGAATAGCACTAACTTAGGAAATTAAGTACTTCCTGGTATGGTTAATATACTGGAAAATCCTCTAAAGAATTGGATTCGTGGTGAAGTAAGAGTGATAAAAGCTCATTTAGGATATACAATTACGAACGGGGAAGGCAGCTGTATATCAGGCAATATCCCTTCTGATAATAATAACAGCTGTTACTTGTTAATGTAAGTAGTTCATGGAAAGGTCAATGTACTGGATTATCCTCAACAGAATCTCTTTGTGGTGAGGGATCAGAGAAAAAGCTCATTTAGAAGCTACACTTACGAATATGGTAGGCAGCTGTATATCAGGGAGTATCCCTTCTGAGAAGAACAGCTGGAGCTTGTTAAGGTAATTAGATGGAGGAAAGGTTAATTTACTGGAAACTCCTCAAAAGAATCTGCTTTGTGGTGAGGGAACACAGGAAATAGCTCATTAAGAACTACACTTTCGAAGGTGTTAGTCAGCTGTACATCGGGGAGTATCCCTTCTGAGAATAAGAACAGCTGGAGCTCGTTATGGTAATTAGATCGAGGATAGGTTAATGTACTGGAAACTCCTCAAAAGAATCTGGTTTGTGGTGACAGAACGGAGAAAAAGGCTCATTTAGGAACCACATGAATATTCCGGGTAGGTAGCTGTTTACCAGTAAGGATCTCCCCCTAGAATAAGAATAGTAGTAGCTTAGTATATTAAGTACTTCCTGGTATGGTTAGTGTACTGGAAATTCCTCAAAAGAATCTGCTTCCTGGTGAGGGAAGAGAGATAAAATCTCATATGGAACTACAGTTTCGAACGGGGTAGGCAGCTGTATATCAGGCAATATCCCTACTGATAATGAGTAAAGCTTTTACTTTTTAAGGTAAGTAGTTCCTGGTAAGGTTAATGTACTTGAAACTGTACATTAACCTTTCCTCGATCTGATTACCTTAACAAGCAACAGCTGTTCTTATTATCAGAAGTGATATTGCCTGATATACTGCTGCCTACAAGGTTCGTAAGTGTAGTTCCTAAATGAGCATTTTCTGTGTCTCCTCAGCACAAAGCAGATTCTTTTGTGGAGTTTCCAGTACATTAACCATACCAGGAAGTACTTAATTTACTAAGCTACTGCTTTTGTTGTTCTCAGAGGAGATATTTACTGATGCACACCTGCCTACTCCGTTCGTATGTGTAGTTCCTAAATGAGTTTTATGTCTGTTCCCTCACCACAAATCAGATTCTTCTGAGGAGTTTCCAGTACATTAACCATACCAAGAATTACTTAATTTACTAAGCTACCTCTACTCTTATTATCAAAAGGGATATTGCCTGATATACACCTGCCTACTACCTTCGTAAGTCTAGTTCTTAAATGAGTTTCTTTCTTTTTTCCCTCACCACAAAGCACATTCTCTTCACGAATTTCCAGTACATTAACCTTTCCACGAACTACTTACCTTAACAAAGTCCAGCGGTTCTTATTCTCGGAAGGGATACTCCCTGATATACAGCTGCCTACCACCTTCGTAAGTGTAGTTACTAAATGAGATTTTATCTCTCTTACCTCACCGCAAAATAGATTCATTTGAGGATTTTCCAGTACATTAACCATACCAGGAAGTACTTAATTTACTAAGCTACTGCTATGGTTATTCTCAGGGGAGATATTTACTGGTAAACAGCTACGTACCCAGTATGTTCATGTCCTTCCTAAATGAGGTTTATCTCTCCTCCCTTACCACAAATCAGATTATTTTGAGGAGTTTCCAGTACATTAACCTTTCCTCGATCTAATTATCTTAACAAGCTCCTGCTGTTCTTATTCTCAGAAGGGATACTCCCTGACATACAGCTGCCTTCCACCTTCCTAAGTGTAGTACATATATGAGCTTTTTTCTCTGTTCCCTCACTCCAAAGGAGATTCTTCTGCGGAGTTTCTAGTACATTAACATTTTCTCCAGCTAATTACCTTAACAAGCTCCAGCTGTTCTTATTCTCAGAAGGGTACTCCCTAATATACAGCGGCCTACCACTTTCGAATTTGTAGTTCCTAAATGCGCTTTTTTCTCTGTTCTCTCAACACAAAGCAGATCCATTGACGACTTTCCAGTACATTAACCATACCAGGAAGTACTTCATTTGCTAAGCTACTGCTATCCTTATTATCAGAAGGGATATTCCCTGATATACACCTGCCTACCACCTTCGTAAGTGTAGTTCGTAAATGAGTTTTTTTCTCTGTTCCTTCACAGCAAAGTAGATTCTTTTGAGGAGTTTCCAGTACTTCAACCTTTCCTCCACCTAATTACCTTAACAAGTTCCAGCTGTTCTTATTCTCAAAAGGGATACTCCCTGTTGTACATCTGCCTACCACCTTCGAAAGTGTAGTTCCTAAATGAGCTTTTTTCTCTTTTCCCTCACCACAAAGAAGATTCTCTTGAGGAGTTTCCAGTACATTAACCTTTCCTCCTTGTAATTACCTTAACAAGCTCCAGCTGTTCTTCTTCTCAGAAGGGATACTTCCTCACATACAGCGGCGTACCACCTTCGTAACTGTAGTTCCTAAATGAGCTTGTTTCTCTGCTCCCTCACCACAAAGCAGATTATTTGAGTTTCCAATACATTAAACTTTCCCCGAACTACTTACCTTAACAAGCAACAGCTGTTCTTATTATCAGAAGGGATATTGCTAATATACAGCGGCCTACATGGTTCGTAAGTGTAGTTCCTAAATGAGCTTTTATCTCTCTTCCCTCACCACAAATCATGCTCTTCTGAGGAGTTTCCAGTACTTTAACCTTTCCTAGATCTGATTACCTTATGAAACGCCAGCTGTTCTCATTCCCAGAAGGGATACTCCCTGATATACAGCTGCCTATCACCTTCGAAAGTGGAGTTATTAAATGAGCCTTATTCTCTGTTTCCTCACCACAAAGCAGATTCTTTTGAGGAGTCTCCAGTACATTAACATTTCCAAGAACTACTTACCTAACATGCAACAGCTGTTCTTATTATCAGAAGGGATATTCCCTGATATAAAGCTGCCTACCACCTTAGTAAGTATAGTTCCTAAATGAGCTTCTATCTCTCTTCCCTCACCACAAAGCAGATTCTTTTGTGGAGTTTCCAATACATTAACAATTACACGAACTACTAACCTTAACAAGCAACAACTGTTCTTATTTTCAGAAGGGATACTACTTGATATACAGCTGCCTACCCCGTTCGTAAGTGTAGTTCCTAAATAAGATTTTATCTTTCTTCCGTCACCACAAATCAGGTTTTTCTGAGGAATTTCCAATACTTTAACCTTTCCTAGATCTAATTACCTTAACAAGCTCCCGCTGTTCTTCTTCTCAGAAGGGATACTCCCTGATATACAGCTGCCTACCCCGATTGTAAGTGTAGTACCTAAATGAGATTTTTTCTCTGTTCCCTCATCACAAAGCAGATTCTCTTGAGTAATTTCCAGTACATTAACCTTTCCAAGAACTATTTACCTTAACAAGCAACAGCTGTTCATATTATCAGAATGTATATGGCCTGATATACAGCTGCCTACCACCTTCGTAAGTGTAGTTAGTAAATTAGCTTTTATCTCTCTTACCTCACCGCAAAATAGATTCATTTGAGGATTTTCCAGTACAATAACCATACCAGGAAGTACTTAATTTACTAAGCTACTGCTATGGGTATTCTCAGGGGAGACATTTACTGGTAAGCAGCTACATACCCAGTATGTTCATGTCCTTCCTAAATGCGGTTTATCTCTCTTCCCTTACCACAAATCAGATTATTTTGAGGAGTTTCCAGTACATTAACCTTTCCTCGATCTAATTATCTTAACAAGCTCCTGCTGTTCTTATTCTCAGAAGGGATACTCCCTGACATACAGCTGCCTTCCACCTTCCTAAGTGTAGTAACTATATGAGCTTTTTTCTCTGTTCCCTCACCACAAAACAGATTCTTTTGAGGCGTTTCCAGTACATTACCCATTCCATGAACTACTTACCTTAACAAGCAACATCTGTTCTTATTATCAGTCGGGATATTGCCTGATATACAGCTGCCTACCCCTTTCGTCAGTATGGTAACTAAATGAGCTTTATTCTCTGTTCCCTCACGACAAAGGAGAATCTTCTGATGAGTTTCCAGTACATTAACATTTTCTCCATCTAATTACCTTAACAAGCTCCAGCTGTTCTTATTCTCAGAAGGGATACTCCCTGATATACGGCGGCCTACCACTTTCGAATTTGTAGTTCCTAAATGCTCTTTTTTCTCTGTTCTTTCAACACAAAGCAGATCCTTTGACGAGTTTCCAGTACATTATCCATACCAGCAAGTACTTCATTTGCTAACCTACTGCTATTCTTATTATCAGAAGGGATATTCCCTGATATACACCAGCCTACCACCTACGTAGGTGTAGTTCGTAAATAAACTTTTTTCTCTGTTCACTCACAGCAAAGTAGATTCTTTTGAGGAGTTTCCAGTACATCAACCTTTCCTCCACCTTATTTCCTTAACAAGTTCCAGCTGTTTTTATTCTCAAAAGGGATACTCCCTGTTGTACATCTGCCTACCACCTTCGAAAGTGTAGTTCCTAAATGAGCTTTTTTCCCTTTTCCCTCACCACAAAGAAGATTCTCTTGAGGAGTTTCCAGTACATTAACCTTTCCTCCTTGTAATTACCTTAACAAGCTCCAGCTGTTCTTCTTCTCAGAAGGGATACTCGCTCATATACAGCTTCGTACCACCTTCGTAACTGTAGTTCCTAAATGAGCTTGTTTCTCTGTTCCCTCACCACAAAGCAGATTATTTTGAGGATTTTTCAATACATTAAACTTTCCCCGAACTACTTACCTTAACAAGCAACAGCTGTTCTTATTATTAGAAGAGATATTGCCTAATATACAGCTGCCTACCTGGTTCGTAAGTGTAGTTCCTAAATGAGCTTTTATCTCTATTCCCTCACCACAAATCATGTTCTTCTGAGGAGTTTCCAGTACTTTAACCTTTCCTAGATCTAATTACCTTATGAAACTCCAGCTCTTCTCATTCCCAGAAGGGATACTCCCTGATATACAGCTGCCTACCACCTTCGAAAGTGGAGTTATTAAATGAGCCTTATTCTCTGTTTCCTCACCACAAAGCAGATTCTTTTGAGGAGTCTCCAGTACATTAACATTTCCAAGAACTACTTACCTAACACGCAACAGCTGTTCTTATTATCTGAAGGGATATTCCCTGATATAAAGCTGCCTACCACCTTCGTAAGTAGAGTTCCTAAATGAGCTTCTATCTCTCTTCCCTCACCACAAAGCAGATTCTTTTGAGGAGTTTCCAATACAATAACAATTACACGAACTACTAACCTTAACAAGCAACAACTGTTCTTATTTTCAGAAGGGATACTGCTTGATATACAGCTGCCTACCCCATTCGTAAGTGTAGTTCTTAAATGATATTTTATCTTTCTTCCCTCACCGCAAATCAGGTTCTACTGAGGAGTTTCCAATACTTTAACCTTTTCTAGATCTAATATCCTTAACAAGCTCCAGCTGTTCTTCTTCTCAGAAAGGATACTCCCTGATATACAGCTGCCTACCCCGTTTGTATGTGTAGTTCCTAAATGAGCTTTTTTCTCTGTTCCCTTACCACAAAGCAGATTCTTTTGAGGAGTTTCCAGTACATTAACCTTTCCACGAACTACTTACCTTAACAAGCAACAGCTGTTCTTATTATCGGAAGGGATATTGCCTGATGTACAGCTGCCTACCACCTTCTAAGTGTAGTTCATAAATGAACTTTTATCTCTCTTTCCTAACCACAAAGAAGATTCTTTTGAGCAGTTTCCAGTACATTAACCATACCAGGAAGTACTTAATTTACTAAGCTACCACTATTCTTATTCTCAGGTGGAGATATTTACTGATAAACACCTACCTACCCAGTATGTTCATGTCGTTCCTAAATGAGCTTTTATATCTCTTCCACACCACAATTCAGATTCTTTTGAGGAGTTTCCAGTAAATTAACCTGTCCTCTATCTAATTATCTTAACAAGCTCCAGGCAATATCCCTTCTGATAATAAGAACAGCTGTAGCTTTTTAAGGTACGTTGTTCATGGAATGGGTAATGTATTGGAAACTGCTCAAAACAATCTGCTTTGTGGTGAGGGAAAAGAGAAAAAAGCCCACTTATAAAGTACACTTAGGAAGGTGGTAGGCAGCTGTATATCATGGAGTATGCCTTCTGCTAATAAGAACAGCTGTTGCTTGTTAAGGGTAGCAGTTTATGGAAAGGTTAGCGTACTGGAAACTCCTCAGAAGAATCTGATTTGTAGTGATAGAAGATCGAAAAAAGCTTATTTATAAAGTACATGAACGTATTGGGTAGGTAGGTGTTAATCAGGTTGTATCCCTTCTGAGAATAAGAACAACTGGAGCTTGTTAAGGTAATTACATCGAGGAAAGGTTAATGGCTTGAACTCCTCAAAAGTATCTGATTTGTGGTGACTGGAGAGAGATAAAAGCTCATTTAGGAAGAGCATGAACATTCTGGGTAGGTAGCTGTTTATCAGTAAATATCTCCACTGAAAATAAAAATAGCAGTAGGTTAGTAAATGAAGTACTTCCTGGTATGTTTAATGTACTAGAAACTCCTCAGAAGTATCTGCTTTGTGGTGAGGGAAGAGATATAAAAGCTCATTTAAGAACTATAGTTACGAAGGTGGTAGGCAGCTGTATATACGGCAATACCCATTCTGATAATGAGAACAACTGTTGATTGTTAAGGAAAGTAGTTTATGGAAAGGTTAATGCACTGGAAACTCCTCAAAAGTAACTGCATTGTGGTGAGGGAACAGAGAAAAAAGCTCATTTAGGAACTACACTTATGAAGGGGGTATGCAGCTGTATATCAGGGAGTATCCCTTCTGAGAATAAGAACAGCTGGAGCTTGTTAAGGTAATTAGATTGAGGAAAGGTTAATGCACTGGAAACTCCTCAGAAGAATCTGATTTGTGGTGAGGAAAGAGAGATAAAAGCTCATTCAGGACCTACACTTACGAACCGGGGAAGCAGCTGTATATCAGGCAATATCTCTTCTGATAACAAGAAGAGCTGTTGCGAGATAAGGTAAGTAGTTCGTGGAAATGTTAATGTACTGGATACTCCTCAAAAGAATCTGCTTTTTGGTGACGGAATAGAGAAAAAAGCTTTTTTAAGAACTGCACTTACGAAGGTGGTAGGCAGCAGTATATCAGTGAGTATCCCTTATGAGAATAAGAACAGCTTTTGCTTGTTAAGTTAATTAGATCGAGGAATGGGTAATGTACAGGAAACTCCTCAGAAGAATCCGATTTGTGGTGAGGCAAGAGAGATAAAAGCTCATTTAGGAACTACAAGTAGGAAAGGGGTAGTCAGCTGTATATCAGGCAATATCCCTTCTGATAATAAGGACAGCTGTTGCTTGTTAAGGTAAGTAGTTACTGGAAAGGTTAATGTACTGGGAACTCCTCAAAAGATTCTGCTGTGTGGTGAGGGAACAGAGAAAAAAGTTCATTTAGGAACTACACTTACGAATGGGGTAGGCAACTGTATATCAGGGAGTATCCCTTCTGAGAATAAGCACAGCTGGAGCTTGTTAAGGTAATTAGATCGAGGAATGGTTAATGTACTGGAAACTCCTGAGAATAATCTCATTTGTGGTGAGGGAAGAGATATACCAGCTCTTTTAGGAACTATACTTACGAACGGGGTAGGCAGCTGTTTATCAGTAAATATCTGCCCTGAGAATAATAAGAGTAGCTTAGTATATTAAGTACTTCCTGTTATGGAAAATGTACTGGAAACGCCTCAAAAGAATCTAATTTGTGGTGAGGGAAGAGAGATAAAAGCTCATTTAAGAACTACACTTATGAAGGTGGTAGGCAGCTGTATATCAGGGAGTATCCTATCTGAGAATAAGAACAGCTGGAGCTTGTTGAGGTAATTAGATCGAGGAATCTTTAATGTACTGGAAACGCTTCAAAAGCATCTGCTTTGTGGTGAGGAAAAAGAGAGAAAAGCTCAATTAGGAACTACACTTACGAAGTTGGTAGGCAGCTGTATATCAGGGAGTATCCCTTCTGAGAATATGAACAGCTGGATCTTGTTAAGGTCATTAGATCGAGGAAAGGTTAATGTACTGGAAACACCTCAAAAGAATCTGATTCGTGATGAGGGAAGAGAGATAATAGCACATTTACGAACTACACTTACAAACGGGGTAGGCAGCTGTATATCAGGCAATATCCCTTCTGATAATAAGAAGTGCTGTTGCTGGTTAAGGTAAGTAGTTCGTGGAATGGTTAATGTACTGGAAACTGCTCAAAAGAATCTGCTTTGTGGTGAGGGAAAAGAGAAAAAGCCCACTTAGGAACTACACTTAGGAAGGTGGTAGGCAGCTGTATATCAGGGAGTATCCCTCTGAGAATAAGAACAGCTGGAGCTTGTTAAGGCAATTAAATCGAGGAAAGGTTAATGTATTGGAAATTCCACAGAATAATCTGATTTCTGGTGAGGGAAGAGAGACAAAAGCTCATTTAGGAACTATACTTACGAAGGTGGTAGGCAGCTGTATAAGAGGAAGTATCCCTTCTGAGAATAAGAACAGCTGTTGCTCGTTAAGTAAGTAGGTCGTGGAAAGGTTAATGCATTGGAAACTCCTCAAAAGAATCTGCTTTGTGGTGAAATAACAGAGGAAATCATTCATTTAGGAAATACATTTACGAAGGTGGTAGGCAGCTGTATATCAGGGAGTATCCCTTCTGAGAATAAGAACAGCTGGTGCTTGTTAAGGTAATTAGATTGAGGAAAGGTTAATGTACTGGAAACTCCTCAGTAGAATCTGATTTGTGGTGAGGGAAGAAACGTAAAAGCTCATTAAGAACTACAGTTACGAAGGTGGTAGGCAGCTGTATATCAGGGAGTATCCTATCTGAGAATAAGAACAGCTGGAGCTTGTTGAGGTAATTAGATCGAGGAAACTTTAATGTACTGGAAATGCTTCAAAAGAATCTGCTTTGTGGTGAGGAAAAAGAGAGAAAAGCTCAGTTAGGAACTAAACTTACGAAGTTGGTAGGCAGCTGTATATCAGGGAGTATCCCTTCTGAGAATACCAACAGCTGGATCTTGTTAAGGTCATTAGATCGAGGAAAGGTTAATGTACTGGAAACGCCAAAAAGAATCTGATTCGTGATGAGGGAAGAAAGATAATAGCTCATTTAAGAACTACACTTACAAACGGGGTAGGCAGCTGTATATCAGGCAATATCCGTTCTGATAATAAGAAGTGCTGTTGCTGGTTAAGGTAAGAGGTTCATGGAATGGTTAATGTACTGGAAACTGCTCAAAAAAATCTGCTTTGTGGTGAGGGAACAGAGAAAATAGCTCATTTAGGAACTACACTTATGAACGGGGTAGGCAGCTGTATAAGAGGAAGTATCCCTTCTGAGAATAAGAACAGCTGTTGCTCGTTAAGTAAGTAGGGCGTGGAAAGGTTTATGCATTGGAAACTCCTCAAAAGAATCTGCTTTGTGGTGAGGGAACAGATACAAAAGCTCATTTAGGAACTACACTTACGAAGGTGGTAGGCAGCTGTATAAGAGGAAGTATCCCTTCTGAGAATAAGAAGAGCTGTTGCTTGTTAAGGTAAGTAGTTCGTGGAAAGGTTAATGTATTGGAAAGTCCTCAAAAGAATCTGCTTTATGGTGAGGGAACAGAGAAAATAGCTCATTTAGGAACTACACTTACGAACGGGGTAGGCAGCTGTATATCAGGGAGTATCCCTTCTGAGAATAAGAATAGTTGGAGCTTGTTAAGGTAATTAGATCAATGAAAGGTAAATGTACTGGAAACTCCTCAAAAGAATCTGATTTGTGGTGAGGGAAGAGAGATAAAATCTCATTTAGGAACGACATGATCATTCGTGGTAGGTAGCTGTTTATCAGTAAATATCTCCCGTGAGAATAAGAATAGCAGTAGCTTATTAAATTAAGTACTTCCTAGTATGGTTAATGTACTGGAAACTCCTCAAAAGAATCTGATTTGTGGTGAGGGAAGAGAGATAAAAGCTCATTTAGGAACTACACTTACGCACGGAGTAGGCCGCTGTATATCAGGCAATATCCCTTCTGATAGTAAGAACTGCTGTTGCTTGTTAAGGGAAGTAGTTCATGGAAAGGTTAATGTAGTGGAAACTCCTCAAAAGAATCTGCTTTGTGGTGGGGTAACAGAGGAAAAAGCTCATTTTGGACTACACTTACGAACGGGGTTGGCGGCTGTATATCAGGGAATATCACTCCTAGAAAAAGAACAACTCTTCCTTGTTAAGGTAAGTAGTTCGTGGAAAGGTTAATGTACTGGAAACTCCTCAATAGAATCTGCTTTTTGATGAGGGAAGAGATATGAAAGCTCATTTAGGAACTACATGTACATACACGGTAGGTAACTGTATATCAGTAAATATCTCCTCTGAGAATAAGAATAGCAGTTGCTTAGTAAATTAAGTGCATCTTGGAATCGTTAATGTACTGGAAACTCCTCAAAAGAATCTGGTTGGTGGTGAGGGAAGAGAGATGAAAGGTCATTTTGGAACTACACTTACGAACTCGGTTGGCAGCTGCATATCAGGGAATATCCTTTGTAGATTAAGAACAGCTGTTCCTTGTTAAGGTAAGTAGTTCGTGGAAAGGTTAATAGTCTGGAAAATTTTCAATAGCATCTGCTTTGTGGTGAGGGAAGACAGATGAAATCTCATTAAGGACCTCCATGAACATACATGGTATGTAACTGTATATCAGGAAATGTGTCCACTTAGATTAGAATAGCAGTAGCTTAGTTAATTAAGAACTTCTTGCAATGGTTAATGTACTGGAAACTCCTCACAAGAATCTGGTTGCTGGTGAGGGCAGAGGGATGAAAGCCCATTTAGGAACTACATGAACATACATGGGAGGTAACAGTATATCAGTAAATTTCTCCTCTGAGAATAATACCAGCAGTAGCTTAGTAAATTATGTACTTATGCAATGGTTAATGTACTGGGTACTCCTAAAAGAATCTGGTGGTTGGTAAGGTAAGAGAGATGAAAGCTCAATTAGGAACTCCACTTAGGAACGGGGTTGGCAGCTGTATATCTGGGAATATCCCATCTACATTAAGAACAGTTGTTCCTTGTTAAGGTAAGTAGCTCGTGGAAAGGTTATTGTACTGTAACTCCTGAATAGAATCTGCTTTGTGGTGACGGAAGAGAGTTGAAAGCTCATTTAGGGACTACATGAACATACAGGATAGGAAACTGTATATCAGTAAATATCTCCTCTGAGAATAAGAATAGCAGTAGCTTAGTAAATTAAGTACTTCCTGGTATGGTTAATGTCCTGTAAACTCCTCAAAAGAATCTGCTTTGTGGTGAGGGAAGAGAGATGAAAGCTCATTTACGAACTACACTTACGAACGGGGTTGGCAGCTGTATATCAGGGAATATCACCCCTAGATAAAGAACAACTCTTCCTTGTTAAGGTAAGTAGTTGGTGGAAAGGTTAATGTACTGGAAACTTCTCAATAGAATCTGCTTTTTGATGAGGGAAGAGATATGAAAGCTCATTTAAGAACTACATGAACATACACGATAGATAACTGTATATCAGTAAATATCTCCTCTGAGAATAAGAATAGCAGTAGCTTAGTAAATTAAGTACATCTTGGAATAGTTAATGTACTGGAAACTCCTCAAAAGAATCTGGTTGGTGGTGAGGGAAGAGAGATGAAAGGTCATTTTGGAACTACACTTACGAATTTGGTTGGCAGCTGCATATCAGGGAATATCCCTTCTAGATTAAGAACAGCTGTTCCTTGTTAAGGTAAGTAGTTCGTGGAAAGGTTAATGGTCTGGAAAATTCTCAATAGCATCTGCTTTGTAGTGAGGGAAGACAGATGAAATCTCATTAAGGACCTCCATGAACATACATGGTATGTAAGTGTATATCAGGAAATATGTCCACTTAGTTAAGAATAGCAGTAGCTTAGTTGATTAAGAACTTCTTGGAATGGTTAATGTACTGGAAACTCCTCAAAAGAATCTGGTTGCTGGTGAGGGAAGAGGGATGAAAACTTATTTAGGAACTACATGAATATACAGGGTAGGTAACTGTATATCAGAAAATATCTCCTCTGAGAATAAGAATAGCAGTAGCTTAGTAAATTAAGTACATCTTGGAATGGTTGATGTACTGGAAACTCCACGAAAGCATCTGCTTGGTGGTGAGGGAAGAGAGTTGAATGCTCATTTAGCATCTACACTTATGACCATGGTTGGCAGTTGTATATCAGGCAATATCCCTTCTAGATTAAGACCAGCTTTTCCTTGTTAGGGTAAGTAGTTCGTGGAAATTTTAAAGTACTGGAATCTCCTCAATAGAATCTGATTTGTGGTGAGGGAAGAGAGTTGAAAGCTCATTTGGGAACTACACTTACGAATAGTTTTGGCCATTGTATATAAGGGAAAGTCCCTTCTAGATTAAGAACAGCTGTTCCGTGTTAAGGTAAGTAGTTCGTGGAAAGCTTAATGTACTGGAAAACTCAATAGAATCTGCTTTGTGGTGAGGGAAGAGAGATGACAGCTCTTTTAAGAACTACATGAACATACATGGTAGGTAACTGTATATCAGTAAATATCTCCTCTGAGAATAATAATAGCAGTAGATTAGTAAATTAAGTACTTCTTCAAATGGTTAATATACTGAAAAATCCTCAAAAGAATCTGGTTGATGGTGAGGGAAGAGAGATGAAAGCTCATTTAGGAACTACAATTACGAACGGTGTTGGCAGCTGTATATCAGGGAATATCCCTTCTAGATTAAGAACACCTGTTCCTTGTTAAGGTAAGTAGTTCCTGGAAAGCTTAATGTACTGGAAAACTCAATAGAATCTGCTTTGTGGTGAGGGAAGGGAGATGACAGCTCTTTTAAGAACTACATGAACATACATGGTAGGTAACTGTATATCAGTAAATATCTCCTCTGAGAATAATAATAGCAGTAGCTTAGTAAATTAAGTACTTCTTGGAATGGTTAATGTACTGGAACATCCTCAAAAGAATCTGGTTGGTGGTGAGGGAAAAGAGATGAAACCTCACTAATGAACTACACTTTCGAACAGGTTTGACAGCTGTATATCAGGGAATATCCCTTCTAGATTAAGAACAGGTGTCCCTTGTTAAGGTAAGCCTTTCCTGTAAAGGTTAATGTACTGGAAACTCCTCAATAGAATCTGCTTTGTGGTGAGAGAAGAGAGATGATAGCTCATTTTGGAACTACACTTACGAATGGGGTTGGCAGCAGTATATCAGGGAATATCACTTCTAGATTAAGAACAGCCTTTCTTTGATAAGTAAGTAGTTCGTGGAAAGGTTAATGTACTGGAAACTACTCAATGGATGCTGCTTTGTGGTGAGGGAAGAGAGATGAAAGCTCATTTACTAAATAAATGAACATACAGGATAGGTAACTGTATATCAGTCAATATCACCTCTGTGAATAAGAATAGCAGTAGCTTAGTAAATTAAGTACTTCTTGGAATGGTTAATGTACTGGAAACTCCTCAATTGAATCTGCTTTGTGGTGAGGGAAGAGAGATGAAAGCTCATTTAGGAACTACATGAACATTCATGGGAGGTAACAGTATATCAGTAAATTTCTCTTCTGAGAATAAGAATAGCAGTAGCTTAGTAAATTAAGAACTTCGTGTAATGTTTAATGTACTGGAAACTCCTCAAAAGATTCTGGTAAGTGGTGAGGAAATAGAGATGAAAGCTCATTTTGGAACTACACTTACGGACGGGGTTGGCAGCAGTATATCATGGAATATCTCTTCTAGATTAAGAACAGCTGTTCCTTGTTAAGGTAAGTAGTTCGTGGAAAGTTTAATGTACTGGAAACTCCTCAATAGAATCTGCTTTGTGGTGAGGGAAGAGAGATGAAAGCTCATTTAGGAACTACATGAACATACACGGTAGGTAACTGTATATTAGCAAATATCTCCTCTGAGAATAAGAATCGCAGTAGCTTAGTAAATTAAGTACTTCTTGGAATGGTTAATGTACTGGAAACTCCTCAAAAGAATCTGGTTGGTGGTGAGGGAAGAGAGATGAAAGCTCATTTAGGAACTCCACATACGAACGAGGTTGGCAGCTGTATATCTGGGAATGTCCCTTCTACATTAAGAACAGTTGTTCCTTGTTATGGTAAGTTATTCGTGGAAAAGCTACTGTACTGTAACTCCTCAATAGAAACTGCTTTGTGGTGAGGGAAGAGAGATGAAAGCTCATTTAGGGACTACATGAACATACAGGGTAGGAAACTGTATATCAGTAAATATCTCCTCTGAGAATACGAATAGCAGTAGCTTAGTAAATTAAGAACGTCTAGGAATGGTTAATGTACTGGAAACTCTTCTAAAATCTGCTTGGTGGTGAAAGAAGAGAGATGAAAGCTCATTTAGGAACTACATGAACATACAGGATAGGTTACTGTATATCAGTAAGTATCTCCTCTAAGAATAAGAATAGTAGAAACTTAGTAAATTAAGGACTTCTTGGAATGGTTATTGTACTGGAAACTCCTCAAAAGCATCTGGTAGGTGGTGAGGGAAGAGAGATGAAAGCTCATTTATGAGCTACATGAAATACAGGGTAGGTAACTGTGTATCAGTAAATATCTCTTCTGAGAAACAGAATAACAGTAGCTTAGTAAATTAAGTACTTCTTCTAATGTTTAATGTACTGGAAAATCTTCAAAAGAATCTGCTTTGTGGTGAGGGAGGAGAGATGAAAGCTCATTTAAGAACTATATGAACATACATGGTAGGTAACTCTATATCAGTAAATATCTCCTCTGAGAATAAGAATAGCAGGAGCTTAGTAAATTATGTACTTTTGGAATGGTTAATGTACTAGGTACTCCTCAAAAGAATCTGGTGATTGGTAAGGGAGCCAGGAACCCTCAGATGCCGTCTTCTCCACCGGTGTTGCCCTTTACCTGCCGCTTGGCATCGTGTTGTTCATCTACTGGAAGACCTCCAAGGCGGCCAAATTTCGTTTCGGTCGCCGCCGCCGAAGGGTTGTGCTGCCATTGCCCGCCACCGTGCAGGTGAGGGTTCAGATGTGTTCCTGTGGGGATCTGGGGCGCTGGGGAACGGGGAGGGTGGGGAAAGGGAGAGGGGGCAGACGCTTGCGCGCGGGCTAGGACCAGTGGCCAGTGCAGCTGGAGCACCAGAAGAATTTGCCATCTGCTCTTGCGAGGAACTCCTGGAGCCACCTGTCAATTGCGCATCTGGTGTGCCCCCACGAAGGTCGCCATCCCCTCGGCGTGCACCATGGACTAGGTTTAACCACTCTCACGTGAGTACTGAACCCCAGTCGGTGTTGTTTGCAGGTGCAACCTCCCTTCACAGGGGTGGGATTGCTGCATTCTCTGTGCCTTCCTTGCCTGTCGAAGTTGTGTTCAAATCAGGCTCGGAAACACTAGCTTCTCGGGTCTGTCTTGACTTGCAGGACTGTGATTGGCTAGAATTAGACTTGGTGTAGAGGAGGAAATTCCTCTCACCTGTACTAGTTTTTTTCCATCGGACCCTATTCCATCCCCTGCAGTCTAGTGACGCCTCAGCAATCAACTACCTGCCTCTTCCCTGGTCAACGTGAAAAGTGAAGATAAAAAAAAAAACCAAGCGTCACTGGGTGCCGGCGGCTTACTCCTGTAATCCTACTACTCGAGAGGCTGAGATCTGAGGACCATCGTTCAAAGCCAGCCAGAAAGCCAGCCCAGCAGGAAAGTCCACAAGACTCTTATGTCCAGTTAGCTATAAAAAAAGTCAGAATGGAGCTGTGGTTCAAGCGGTAGAGTGCTGGTCTCAAGCACAAGGCTCACGACAGTGCCCAGGCCCTGAGTTCAACCCCTCTCCCCTATCCATGTGCCACTTTCCCTTGGTTATCTCAATGGTAAGGATATCCTCTAGTTGTTTTGGGAGGAAGCAAAAGAATGGATTGCAATCCCAGCTTGGGACATCTGTTGCTTACTTTATCTGTGCTTTATTTCTTATTTAAACAACTGTATTCCTACTTCATACAGCCCTTGGTGAAGATTCCAGGAGGTTAGGAATGTAAGACGTGCTAAGTGAATACACTGGCTAGAGAAAAATGAACAGGGTATTGACTGGCAGTATACAGGGAATGTAAGATTCCATTGGATGTGTAATGAATTGAGGAGCTGCATTTGTAAGATCTCTGATGTTCTATGTGGAGCTTTTTATCTTTTGGCCGGTATCTAAGATATGCTCAGCTACCACCTTACCCTGGAGATCCAAACTTTGTTCAGGTATTCCAGGCAGTAATCTCCCAGTCTGGAGTACAAAAGGGTTTATTTCGTACACCCTATTTTATTTTATTTGCCAGTCCTGGGGCTTGGACTCAGGGCCTGAGCACTGTCCTTGGCTTCTTTTTGCCCAAGGCTAGCACCCTACTATTTGAGCCACAGTGCCACTTCTGGATTTTTCTATATATGTGGTGCTGAGGAATCAAACCCATTAGGCCACATTCCAAACTCCCATACATCTATTTTAAAATAACAATATATGGACTGGGCAAGGAGTGCAGAAGAGTGGAAGAGACAGGGAAAAGTCTAGTTGCTGTTAGGTTTTATTTCAGAAAATTAACCCAGATACTTTGGCTACCACACAAGCACATGCACTTTAAAAAGCAGGCTCTTTTTTTTAAATTAAAAGGTAGAGGATTTTTTAACATAAAATAGGAATGTCAGAACTATAATTAGAAAGTGATGGTAAGGAGAGCTTTATTTAAAATTAATGATGTTCTTTAAAAGGTCCCTCAGAAATGCCTGGGGTGATTATAGCTTTTCCATCTGGTTACCAAGGTAAGGCTGACATTTAATAACTACATCAAACCAGAAGGCACCCATAGAAATCAGAGGGAAATGGATACCAGAAAGGTTTGCCAAGCTGATTTTCCTGGTCATTTAGGGAAGATTCAATCCAGGAACTGAATGAGGAAGGTGATGTAAAGAAGAGATGAATGGGTGGAAGGATGGCAGTCATGAGTGATTCATGATTGGAAGGAAGGACTTTAGGGGCCAGGGCAAAGAGGGCATTTAGCCACTCCTGGCATGGTACCTGGGGCAAGCTCTTCTCACTTTGGGCCTTAACTTTTTACCTATCCTGGGGATTGAACTCAGGGCTTCCAACTCACTTAGCTGCTTGCTCACTGGTGGTGCTCTACCACATCATCTGCATATCCAGCTTGGCATTTTTGCTAGTTAGAGGTGGATTTTGGAGGACTTTTCTGCCTGGGCTGTTTTCAGACCTCTATCCTCCAGAGCTTAGCCTCTTGAATAACTAGGATTACAGCTGTAAGCCACTAATGCCTGGTGGCCTCAACTTCTGTAATACACAGAATTGGCTTGCAATGTCTAAGAACCATGGGAAGCTGAGACTGTAAATGAAATAGAGCATCTCATTTTGAGGGGTGGCATCAAGGCCTCACTTAAAATCCTGTGTAATGTTTCTGTCAGCATTTGCAAGTCCTCTGGCTATGTGAAATCAAAGACAGATGTTTAAAATGATGTGCCAGGAAATGTCTCCCTGTACTTTCCCCCACCTGCACCCTAGAGGCAGTGATGCTGAATTGGATTTAGATGCTGTGAAGCATCTGCATTTCTTTGTGAGGGTGGCAGAAGCCTCTTGATGATGCTGTGTACATCCTTCATTTTTTTTCCCTCAAGAATGCGATGGTTAGGTCCCAATTTGAAAGTATGAAGGATAAAAAAATGTGAATGGAGCAAATTTTATCTTCCAGGCACTGTGTTTGATGTTTTATGTTCACCTTGGACTAAATGGTCATGATCATGGTCCAGCACAGTGGTCTCCCACAGCCTCTGTTAGGAGAAATAAGCATGAGCAGCAGTAATGTACTACCCTCATCTAGAAGAAGTTGATTTCACTCTCATACTGAGTTCAGTGTGGGTCTGGTAGCTTTCCCGCATAAATCTCTTGTAGACAGTAAAGCATGGATTTAATTTTTAACTATGGTATCTAGCACAGGTGGCTTCCAAAGTTGATGGGGAAAGAGAGGGGTGTGGAGATGAATCAGTTGGTAACTGTCTTCTCCTGGAGTGGACATGACACACAGGTATCAGGTGGAGAAACTTGTCGGTGCCAAATCCAAAGGCAGTAAGTGCTTTTCAGTACTTCATGTTGCTACCGGGCATTTGTCTTCTGAGACCTGCCCCTCTGCACCTGGACATCGCACCTGCAGAGGAATCAGACAGCATAGCCCATCAAGGTGGGCGCCAGGAAACAGGATCTAAAAACTACCCACAGCAACGGCGCCTTTCCAGGAGGGCTAAATGCAGCAGAGCACAGACATAATGTCAACATCTCTCAGTGAACAAATTTAATTCCTGGCATGGCTGGCTGATTCATGCCCTTTCTTTCCCTCCACCTCCCTCCTTTCCTCCTTCCCTCCCTCCCTCGCTCTCCCCTTCCCCCCTCTCTCCCTCTCCCCTCCCTTCCTCCCTCCCTCCCTCTATATTTCTTTCTTTCCTCTCTTTCTCTCTTTCTTTCTCTCTTCTCTTTCTCTTCTCTCTTTCTTTCTTTCTTCTCTTTCTTTCTTTCTTTCTTTCTTTCTTTCTTTCTTTCTTTCTTTCTTTCTTTCTTTCTTTCTTTCTTCTTTCTTTCTTTCTTTCTTTCTTTCTTTCTTTCTTTCTTTCTTCTTTCTTTCTTTCTTTCTTTCTTTCTTTCCTTCTTTGTGCCAGTACTAGGGCTGGAACTCAGAGCCTGGGCATTGTTAAGAGCTCTTTCACTCAAGGTTGGCACTCTGCCACTTGAGCCATAGTTCCACTTCTGGCTTTTTAATGCTTAGCAGAAGATAAAAGTCTCACAGACTTTCCTGACTGGGCTGCGTTGCTAGTATTACAGGTGTTAGCCTAGTACCTGGACTTTCATTTTTTTTTTTTTTTGGCCAGTCCTGGGGCTTGGACTCTGGGCCTGAGCACTGTCCCTGGCTTCTTTTTGCTCAAGACTAGCCCTCTGCCACTTGAGCCACAGCGCCACTTTTGACCATTTTCTGTATATGTGGTGCTGGGGAATCGAACCCAGGGCCTCATGTGTATGAGGCAGGCACTCTTGCCACTAGGCCATATCCCCAGCCCCTGGACTTTCATTTTTAACTAATTAATGCTTGTTTGTTTTCCTTTTCAGATTTAATTTGATTTTTGAATTAGCATACACTAGAAATACAAGGGGGCTATATTATAATAATTCCATACATGCATACAGTGTGCTTTGAATGAGTCCACTTACTCCATTCCATTATATTCCCAGTCCTCATCTTTTCTGCCCCCTTTTCAAATAGAATTTGAGGGGCTAAATAAGCTGTCTTCAAATATATGTGTGTATGCATGTGAATATGTATGTGTACATATGTGTATATGTGCGTGTACCTTGATTCTCTTTACTGCACACTATCTTTTCCTTTCCAATCCCCTCTAGACAGTCCTCATTTTACATTTATGTCCTGTATTGTTATTAATCATCATTATCACTTCAGCTCTGTATTCGACAAATGAGCAAGAACATACAGTATTTGACTGAAGTCACTCAACATAATGACTCCAAATCAAATATATTAAAAAGATTATATTTTCTTTCAAATGTGAACTTAGCACCTATGTTAAAAATCTTTTGGCTATAGGTGTGTAGGTTCACTTCTATTGATCTACTATTCCATTGATCTATGGATGTCAGTTGGCATAATACTTCCTGCCATTCTTTTTGCACAATTGTTTTGCCTATTTGGGAGTTCTTCGGGTTGTGCATACATTTTAGAACTATTTTTGTGGGGCTTTTTCTTCTAGTTTTGCGAAGACTCCCATTGGGTAACAAACTGTACAAGAAATGTACCCAAGGCCTAACGTATGAAACTGTAATCTCTCTGTACATCACTTTGACAATAAATAAGAATAAAATTGTTTAAAAGACTCCCATTGGCATTTTGAAAGGGATTTCATTAAATCTGTAAATCACTTTGGGTACTTTGGACCTTTTAACATCAATTTATGAACACTGGATATCTCTACATTTTTGTGTCCTCTACTCAGCATTGGTAATACTTGTAAAAGGAATCTTTTAAGCCATCTAGACTGGGGCTAACCTGGATTGTCCTGGGTCCCCTAACTTCAAAGACCTGTACAGTCCTAAGAAGAAGGGAGGTGTGTTACAGATCCATGCTGAGTCTAAAACAGATGTCAAAATTCAAGTCTGTCACACCAGCCTACAGGTGTCTGATGCTGGAGCTTGTCTAGGGGTGTCCATCTATGAGCTCCAACTTGTGCATGGCGCCTTCTGTTTCTACCAGGAGCTGTGTCTCAGCCCAGAGGGCCTGACGCTTGGTTCCAAGATTAATATTTGTGCTTACTTCCATGCTGTGCTCCCCAGAAACTTGAGTGCTGCTCCCACTCTGCTCCCTGAGGTTGGAGGAGGGGTGGAGGCAGTCAGCTCCAGGAGTTCGGCTATCACTTCGCTGTAATATTCTTCCTGGATCCCACTGTATCACAATGCTTGTCCTTGCCTTTAATTCCATTTTTTTCCTTAGGATGTTGGGAGAGAGTAAAGAAGGGAAAGAGAAACAGAGAATGTAGACATCTGTGGTGCTGGGACTGTTTACACATTTGACTTTGTAATAAGCGTCTCCTTACATCTATATGGTTCCTAGACAATGTTGGAAGAGGGCAAACACAAACTCTAAACTCTTTGATTTTTTTGTAGGTTTGATAATTTCTTGCAAATTATGTCTCTTTTTTTCTTTTTGTCTGGGTGCTGTCCCTGAGCTTTTTAGCTCAAGGCTAGAATTCTAGAGTTACAGCTCTACTTCTAGCTTAAAAAATTGTTATTATAAAAATGATGTACAAGCGGGTCACATTTATGTAAGTCAGGTGAAGAGTACCTTTCTTTTTTTTTTTTTGCCAGTCCTGGGGCTTGGACTCAGTGCCTGAGCACTGTCCCTGGCTTCTTTTTGCTCAAGGCTAGCACTCTGCCACTTGAGCCACAGTGCCACTTCTGGCCATTTTCTGTATATGTGGTGCTGGGGAATCGAACATAGGGCCTCATGTATATGAGGCAGGCACTCTTGCCACTAGGCCATATCCCCAGCCCAAGAGTACCTTTCTTTTTGGAAGATGTCATCCCTTCCTTTGCTTTCTCCAGTGTTTCCCTCCATCTCCACTCACAATTGACAAGTTATATAGTTCATTTTCAACAGTGTCTAGTGAGTACAACTGCTGCATTTTTTTTTCAGTCCTGAGGCTCAAACTCTGGGCCAGGGCAGTGTCCCTGAGCTCCTTTTTGTTCAAGGCTAGCACTCTACCACTTGAGCCTCACAGTACCACTTGCTTTTCCAGTGTAGTTTATTGGAGATAAATGTCTCACAGACTTTTCTGCCCAGGTTGGCTTCGAATCCATGATCCTCAGATCTTAGACCCTTACTATCTGGGATTACAGGCATTAGCCACTTGTGCCCAGCACCACTGCTGCCTTTGTTCAACTGCTGTACGTCTAGATTTTTGAGGATTAATTGGAGATAAGAATTCATGGTTTTTCCTGCCCAGGGTGGCTTTGACCCACAATTCTCAGATCTTAGCTTCCTCAATAGCTAGGATAACAAGCGGGAGCCAACGATGCACAGCAGTAAATGGAATCTTTGAACTTCCTGCAAAGTGAGGCATGTAGCTCACTCAATTTGCTGACCTTTACTGAATAGTGCCCCGGAGGGAGATGCTTCATGGGCCTGGACTTCTTGGAGGGCTCACCTCAGGGGTAGAACCCACAGCAATAATCAGGACTCTGGAGATGGACTGGGCCTCATTCCTGGACATGTCCCAATAAGGGACGTATCAGAACAGCAGGACAGGACAATGCGTATAAATAACAAGACCTTTCCTCTCTCCTGGCTCCTTCTCCATGTACTGAGCATAGCTGGTTTGGAGTGCAGAGAACTGAAGATAAAAGACATGGTCTCAACAGAGAAGCTGGGATTGTAAAAGGAGATGATTTGGGATCAGATGATTCTGAAGCTGGAAACACAAAGGTAGCCTATCTTCAAGAATGCATTGATTTCACTTTTCCTTTCTCAGCATCAATCCCAGTGGATTGCCATGCTTGAGCAAATGAACTCCCAACAACAAAAACTATGTTTTTCAGACATTAACACGATCACAACTGCCCCTTAAGCACAAGTGCATTCTGTTGTGTGTTTTACTAGACTGAAGGAGTGGTTGACTTACATCAAGCCCAAGTGTGCTCTTGCTTTTATGCTTACAAGAAATATTCCTTGCTTGTTTTCTTTTGCACACGAAATGCAGCTGAGGTAATTTCCTGCTCTAGGTTTTCAAACGAGCTAGACACTTTGTTTACGTGGGGTGATATTTTGGTTACTTGTCTCTTGACAGCACTTTAGAGAAATCACACTTGGAGCTTGGATGTAACAGAGAAAATGAAGTCCAGCGATTCCAAGACAACCTGAGAGCTGTGCTTAGATATGGGGCATGTCAGTTATAATCCCACTTCACATCGACTCCACTACAGGAAGCTCCCAATGTCCCCTCTCCTCCCAGAGATGTGATACTTGGTTATGCACTGGTCTGGTACTGAGTATCTGGCCCAACATAGCTGTAGCATTTTCTAGAGAAGGGAGGAGAGGAACATGAAGCTGATGTCTGAGCTCCTATGCTACACTACAATCTCACTGCAATCCTCAGAATGAACGTATGCTATAGAAAACGTTGGTCTTTGTTATAGGTGCGGAAATGGCACTTGAAGTGGATTCATCACTAACTGTGAATGCTCTCAGCTTTGCTTTCTCCTTCACTCCTACACAGCTGCTGTCATACCTCAGGTCCTAGACAAACATTCAAAACTGTGAAGGACCTCTGACTTTACCCTATTTGCTAGTTAGTAAGTCAACCTACTATAGTTTACTATGTGGAAAAAAACACTGGGCTTTTGGTATGGAGGTCAAGGGAGGCTGTCAGGTCATGTGAGCTTTGTGTTCCTGGCAGTCATCTTCCCACCGATGCTGCTCAGGAGGTATCTGGGCCTGCATCATAACCCAGAAATTCTCAGATCAGGGCGCTCAAACCTTGTCTACAGTTGGGCAGTAAACAGACCTCATGCTTTTAACTTGTTATGTGGTCCAGTCCTTTTTGTGCTACTATAACAGAATCTCTGAGATGGGATAATTTATAATCAAGAGAATTATTGGCCCACCATTCTTGGGGCTGGTGGGGAGAAGGACTTTCAGTACTGTCATGGAGAGACAGGTTTGGAGAGGCAGAGTGGTTTGCTAGTTCTCAAGCCCCAGTCTGACACTGAGGCTCCTGCTTTTATTATTTAACATTGGAAGGATCTTTATTCTCTGCTATCCTTACCTTATGGTGTGTGTGTGTGTGTGTGTGTGTGTGTGTGTGTGTGTGTGTGTGTGCATATAGGTGCATATTTGAATTTAACCTATGTTGTATACATATATACATATACATGTACGGACATATCTATCCATCATGCTATTTTGGTACATATTTTGTGCTACTGAGGTTTGAACTTGTTAGGGAGGTGCTCTACTATTGGAGTCATGCCTCTATAGCTTTTTCAGATAGAGTCTCACACTTTTGCCTGTGGCGGATATTGGAATGTTATTCTCCTACTTGTGTCTCCCATGGAGATGGGACTACAGGTAGCCTTTTGGTCCTGGGGCTTGGGCTCAGGTATTGTCCCTTGAGCTTTCTTGCTCAAGGTTCATGCTTTGCCACTTGAACCAGAGCTCCACTTCTGGCTTTGGGGTGGTTAATTGGAGACAAGAATTTTGTGGACTTTCTTGCCTAGGCTGGCTTTGAACCATGATCACCAGATCCCAGCTAGGATTAAAGGAGATAGCCTCTGACACCTGGTTCCCCTAATATTTTTTTTGATGAACTATAGTTTAAGTCCTTTCCTTCCCTTTACCTTCCCTCTCCCCTTACTTTCCCCTTTTCCCTTCCACTTTCCTTTCCTTCTTTTCTTTTCCTCCCTTCCTTCCTTGCCAAGGCATGCCAAGGCCTTGTGCATGCTAGACAAGCACTCTAACACAGAGCTACATCCTTAGTCCCAAAAATGTTTTGTATACATGAAGCCCTGGGTTCAATTCCCCAGCACCACATATATACAAAAGGCCAGAAGTGGTGCTGTGGCTCAAGTGGCAGAGTGCTAGCCTTGAGCAAAAGAAGCCAGGGACAGCGCTCAGGCCCTGAGTTCAAGGCCCAGAACTGGCAAAAATAAATAAATAAATAAACACAGAGAACAAAGGGGCATGGTCTCATTGATATATTACTGTTAGAGAAATCAAAGAGGACACAAGGAGATGGAAAAACCTCCCATGCTCATGGGTAGGCAGAATCAATATAGCAAAAATGCCCATATTGCCTCAAATGCAATACAAATTCAATGCAATCCCCATCAAGATCCGAGTTACATTCTTCCCTGAAATAGAGAAAACAACCCATAAATTCATATGGAAGAGCAAAAGACCTAGAATAGCCAAAGCAATTCTAGGGAAAAGAATACCAGACTTCAAGCTCTATTATAGAGCCATCATAGCAAAGAGAGCCTGGTCTTGGTAGGAAAATAGACCTGAAGACCTTGAAACTACTGAAGGTCAGAGCAGAAAAGACGTTAGAACTTAAAGACACAGGAAGGACCTTCCTGAATATAGTCCCAGGGGCACAACACATAGGGGAGAGTCTCAACAAATGGGACTATGACAAAATAAAAAGTTTCGGCACAGCTAAAGACATAGCCACCAATCTAGAAAGACAGCCAACCATATGGGAAAGGATTTTCACCTTCACAGCAACAGACAGAGGCCTAATATCCGTCATCTACAGAGAACACAAAAACTAACCCCCTCCAAACCCAGGAAACCAATTATTAAATGGGCAAAGGAGCTAAAGAGAGACTTCACAGGAGAAGAGATAAGAATGGCAAAGAAACATGAGGAAATGTTCAACATCCCTGGCAGTAAAGGAAATGCAAATAAATACAACCCAGAGATACCACCTCACTCCAGTTAGAATGGCCTATACTCTGAACTCGGGCAACAACAAATGCTGGAGGGCATGCGGGGAAAGAGGAGCCCTTCTCCACTGTTGGTGGGAGGGCAAATTAGTACAACCGCTTTGAAAACAGTATGGATGTTCCTCAAAAAGCTCAGCATAGACCTACCCTATGACCCAGCCATACCACTCCTAGGCATCTATCCTGAACAACAGGTCTCAGGATATCCAAAAGACATATGCATATCCATGTTTATCGCTGCACAATTTACAATAGGCAAAATATGGAAACAACCCAGATGCCCCACTGCAGATGAATGAATACAAAAATTGTGGTACCTATACACAATGGAATACTACATAGCAAATAGAAATGATAAAACATTGGTATTCGCAGGGAAATGGTCAGAACTTGAACAAATAATGTTGAGCATGACAAGCCTAGAACACAGAGAACAAAGGGGCATGGTCTCCTTGATATATTACTGTCAGAGTGTGTGTGTGGGGAGGAGGGGGAAGACAGTGGAGACCAGGTCTGCGAAACAAAGAACTATTCAAATGGTATTTCCACAGGTTTCCGTCATCGACCTTCCATTATGTATCTAAAACTAAACAACTACTACACATAGAAAGGTTTAGAATAGACCTATGAGTAGATCACAAAGGCTCAACAGCTATGGACATATGATCATATAAGACGAGGATAAGCAAAAACAACCCCAAGAGAAGAACCCTGGTAGATTCTATTGTTGACATTACATGTAAAGTTCTAGGTGAATTTCCTTTGGCCTATGCCACGTGGTTGCTGTATATGATTTGGTACACCAGCTATTGTATATCTGCCTACCTGGTCTAGGGAAGGAAAAGAAAAACGAGGGTTTAAGATATTACAAGAAATGTATTCACTGCCTTATCTCGTAACTGTACACCTTTTGCACAACACCTTGTCAACAAAATTTAATTATTAAAAAAACTAACTAAATAAATAAAAACATTTTGTAGCACAATAGTTGGGGAAGAAAGGGTGCTTGTAGGATGAACCAAGTTTATTCTAACTAAGGGACTGTATGTTAAATCTATTCTTTCCACAAGTTTCGTCTTCATCTGAGATTGAAGTTGTCAGAGGGGAGTGGTTTATTTAGTGTTTTGTGATGACTCTGGTTTACAACACACTGTCATGTAAGTATCCAGAGAAAACCCATGTAAGCTGGGAAGCAACGCTAGTGTTGGTAGTTTCTTTGTTTTAATTAGTTCCGGAGTTCTTAGACTGTTACCCAGTAGTAGCATCTGCAGGGAGGTGTGACCTATCTGAAAGAATCTATGATCTTTGTGGGTCATATATTGAAATTATATCAAGTTATCTGAAAATAAAGTCTATGGGTTTACTCTGTAGACTTCAGTACCTAAAAGAATGATCACATAAAGCAGTCCATTCAATAAAGGAGGAACAAAGGAAAGGAGCTAATATTTCTCAAGTATCAGACACTATGGTAAGGGATTTACATATTATATCTTGTTTAATCCTCACAGTAACATTACTGAGTGAATATTACTATCTTTGTGTTTAAGAAGAAGGTGAGAACTTAATGAAAGGCATGCAGTGAGAAAAAAAAGAATAATCACTTAGTAGGAAATACTTTCAAATTCAAGCCAAACTAAAATTGCATTTCAAATGTATTATCGTGCATTATAATCATATAATGTAGTATAATCATATTTCCAGTCTAAGAATTCCTATCAATAATTACCAAGAATCATGCAAGAATTATAAGCACTAGAATGACAAGCCAAGTTTCCAGACTTAATAATTTTACTTTAAAAAAGTACATGCAAATTTCAAAATAGCATAGAAATTAAATGACATCATACAGATAAACTTTCTAAGCCACGTTTTAAGGCTTTTCCAATTTTAAATACATCCCAGTGGGGAGTTTTGGAAATATCAAACAAATCATCACATTGCCCATTTTACCGTCACGTTTCCAGTTTCCAGCAGCAAGGAACAGACAGAGAGGCCTGTCCTACAGAATGGGTATATACACATCTGAGTCCTTCGGGCTCCATCAGCTGCCTTTGTGACAGCTCAGTCTTTTTCTACCACGTGTGCACTTGCCCCCGGGGCCTCCTTCATCATGCATGGACCAGCTAAGCTGCACCTTTGCCAGTTTTTCCCTCAACCTCGAAGATAGGCAAAGCGAGCAAAGTAAATATGGGCCACACATTTTTCAGTGGCTTTTTTTTTTTGCCAATCTTGCAAATCACCAAGAATTAAGGGAAACCCTTTTAAACAAATGATTTTGGCATTGTAAGGCCTCATTTACCAGGGATGGCTTCTGTAGCAAGGCATTTTAAGACACCAAATAGTTTTTGGTTGAAGAAGTCTGGGTGGCGATCCCCTCAAATACTTGACTTGCCTCCATAGGTCAATTTTGACAAGAGCATGTTGAATTATCACTTTACCTTTGAATACTTTCATCTGGGGAAAGAAGGTGGATATCTGATCTCTTAGCCGACCAGGTGTCCTGCCTGAGTTTTGACAATTTAAGCCAGGAGTACTTTACAATTTCAATTTATTCTGAGACAGAGATTTTCCAACATTTGTAATCAGGCCCTAAGCGGCATGTACCCTTAAAACAGCCCCATAATAGAAGGGCCGTCCTGGTCCATTGACATGAATAAAAGCACAATTATCAATCATTACTGAGTTGGACTAAAGAGGCTTCTCTATCTACTGTTGTTATATCATTTTAAAATATTGTATTTTCATTTGGCTTGTCAAAATTTGAAGGAAACTTCCCAAATATATATCACTTTTGCACAAGGATAGTGGGAGTTGAATTGAAATAAAATCACGTTTCAGAGAGCTGACTGGGCTGGGAGAGAAAATTGCTGGCAGAATTATTGCCTGTTAACCCCAAAGCACCGAATCCTTCAACAATGAAGAGAGGGAGCACCTGTAAGAAAGGGAGAATGGGAGGGGAAGGAAAGTGGTGACGGCATACAGAAAAGAAGGGGAGGAGGAGAAGTAGGATCAAAGACAACCTGAAAGTCAGAGCAAGGAATTAGCTCAGGGGTAGAGCACTTGCATAGAATTCCTAAGGTTCAAGGTTTGAGTCCTAAGCTAGGGCTAGAGATGGGCTAGAGACAGGCTATGGCTAGAGGTAGGCTAGGGCTAGAGGTAGGACAGGAAAGGTGAGAGAGTAGGACAAGGTAGAGGTAGGAGAGGGTAGAGGTAGGAGAGAGTAGGACAGGACTAGAGGTAGGACAGGAAAGGTGAGAGAGTAGGACAAGGTAGAGGTAGGAGAGAGTAGGACAGGACTAGATGTAGGACAGGCAAGAGTAGGCAAGAGGAGTAGGCAAGAGGAGTAGGCAAGAGGAGTAGGCGGCAAGAATGGGCAAGCGTAGGTGGCAATAGTAGGCGGCAAGAGTAGGCAAGAGTAGGCACGAGGAGTAGGCACGAGGAGTAGGCACGAGTAGGCAAGAGGAGTAGGCAAGAGGAGTAGGCAAGAGGAGTAGGCAAGAGGAGTAGGCAAGAGGAGTAGGCAAGAGGAGTAGGCAAGAGTAGGCAAGAGGAGTAGGCAAGAGTAGGCAAGAGTAGGTTCTTTTTTTCCACTCTGTATCTTGGTCAGAGGAGTTCACCTCTCAGGCAGTTCGCCTTCCTGTATGGACTGCTCCGGGGCGGGTGTTGTTGAGGGGTGGCCCACACACTTGTGCAGAATGCACCAAACTGAGTGGGCATGGTCCGATGGAGAGCTCTTCCCTCCTGTGTAGGCATGCCTACCAGAGCCAGCGCTGTCGCTGGGGGCCCCGCCCAACTGTGTGCTGCTGCTGCAGCCCCATCCACCTGAGCGGGCTATGCCTACCAGAGTGAGCCCCGGGTTGTTGGGTTGTGCTTGTGCCCTCCCATGTGTCCACTGTGGAGGTGGTATGTGTGGGGCCCAGTGGGATCAACTGTCGGGGTGCGGGTTAGTGCCCTCAGACTGCGCCTCCGCTGCGAGAGGGGCACGTGATCAGGCTCAGATGTCCCTGCTGTGCTGGTATTGCCCACCAGCACCTGTGATTTTACTTGTAAGAGTCCTCGAGGTCCAGGCTCCTCGGGTGGAGCTTGCACTGTCGGCAGTCCCGTGGCCCCTGTTGGGAAGGGGGCGGGGCCGATTTGTCCAGTTCAGGCTCCTGGGCGGCCTTGGGGCTGCTCCACCCTTCCCCTGCTAAACTCCTGTGACTTCCCAGTGCCTGATGGGAGCTTCCCGCCTGATTTGGGGGCTCTTTGTTCCCTCGGGGTGGGGAAGGGGAGGGAGGGAGATCTAGCTTCTTTGTAGGGTTTGGAACTCTGATAGCTGATCTCCCATTGGGGGAGGGGGTAATGAGGGGCTCACTGGTCCTGGATTGTGTGTGTGTCCCGCACTGCCGTTGGTCCTTCGGGTGTGGAGAAAGGTCGTGGTGGCATCCCCGGCTCTGTCCTTCCGCACCACTGGGTTCCCCAGCCGCTTACATCCGCCCGTTCCCAGTGTGGGCCCGAACTTCCTGTCGCTGCCATGGCCGTATGTCTTGGTCTGCACTCTCCCTAGTGTCCGTGGAGTCCCACTGTCTGGAGTCTGTGCTCCCGGCAATTGGTCTCGGAGGGATAATTCTTTTTCTTTCTTTTTTTTTTTTTTTGGCCAGTCCTGGGGCTTGGACTCAGGGCCTGAGCACTGTCCCTGGCCTCTTTTTGCTCAAGGCTAGCAATATGCCACTTGAGCCACAGCGCCACTTCCGGCCATTTTCTGTATGTGTGGTGCTGGGGAATTGAACCCAGGGCCTCATGTATACGAGGCAAGCACTCTTGCCACTAGGCCATATCCCCAGCCCCTCGGAGGGATAATTCTTGATAGCTCTTTATACATTATGTATTTTATAACTCAGTGTGTGTGTATGTGTGTTTCTGGGCTGACCTGGAGCCATGATCCTCGATCTCAACCTCCCAAATTGCTATAATTACAGATATGAACCACTAGTGGTGAGCCTTCTCTATAAATCTGTAACTGCAATTCATCAAGTGTCATTTTTATCTTGTTCTGTTTTTCTAATGTATAATACCCTCAATGGTGCGGTTTCTAATGCAGTTTGCCATTTCCAAATTATGAGCCTTGGAACTTCATATTCTTTTTTTTTTGAAGTTGTTTTTATTTTATTAATTAAATGTTTTTGACAAGGTGTTGTGCAAAAGGGGTACAGTTACATAGTAAGGCAGTGAGTACATTTCTTGTGATATCTCATTTTTCTCTCCCTTCCCTAGATCAGGTAGGCATATATATATATATATATATATATATATATATATATATATTACCCAGTGTACCAAAATCATATACAGTAACCACGTAGGGTATGCCAAAGGAAATCCACCTAGAACTTTAAATGTAACATCAACAATAGAATCCCCCTGTGTCCTTCTCTTGGAGTTGTTTTTGCTTATCTTTGTCTTTTATGATCATGTGTACATAGCTGTTGAGCTACTGTGATCCACTGATAGGTCTATTCTACACCTTTTTATGTTTAGTAGTTGTCTTGTTTTATATACATAATGTAAGGTCGCTGACCCAAACCTGTGGAAAAAGCATTTGAAAAGAAGTTTGTTGTTTTGCAGACCTGGTCTCTACTGTCTCTCCGACAGTCATGTATTAAGGAGGCCATGCCCCTTTGTTCTCTGTGTTCAAGCTTGTCTCGCTCAACATGAATTGGAACTTCATATTCTTATTATCACTTTACTCTTTTACTTTTCTAGGGTTTAAAAAATTGCATCTATTGGTCTTTCTAGGGCTGGCGTTTCTCTTAAGAAGACTGGAACTAAATTCCTTGATCCTTGCTACCAGAGAAAATCTTAAACAACTACAGGCAAGGTGTGGGATGTAAATCATCCTGATGGAATATGGTTAACTCTCAGACTTCATTCCAGTCCTCATTTGTATAGCTGCCTTCTATGAACTTTTTTACAATGCAGAAAAGGGCATCTGAGACACACAAGCTGTTCTCTCCACTCTTTCTCACTCCTAGAGTTATTTTGCTTCTGTCTCCCCTACGGATGGGGATACAGGACCTGTGGCACCAGGAAGAACAACCACCATGGAATTCCAAACTCTGCGGAGCGTCCAGCTGGCATGGTCTGCCCTGGGATATATGACCTGTTTGTCCCCGGTCCTTGCAGCAAGTAGGTCTTTATTATTGTTGATTCTGGAAAATGTCCAGGTTTGTGGCCAAGGGTTTCTTACTAAAGGGCTCTGAATGACAAAAGGACCTGTGTTTACAAGCTGAGGTTAAAAAACAAACAAAAACTACCTGAAGTCATGTTTAGGGAAGCATTCGAGGGAGTGGGTGTAGGGGAAGGGGCTCATCTGCTAATTAAAACTCTGAGCTATGGTACGAGGAACAATTACTCTAAAACACTTTCTCTCCTTACATTCCTGCAAACAAAGTAGCTTCTACACCCACACAATAGGAAAGACAAACACCAATTATGCCTGGATATTTCCTTGGACATATTTTTTCTTTCTATCTCCATCTGATCAGTTAGCATTACTTTGATAGCAGGTTGAAGGTTAGCCCATTGCTTTGCTGGAGAAATGATTTCCACCCACTTTTATTCTGAAGCAAATCTATAGCACAACAGCGAGGAAGCAGAAACCAGCACCACCTCAAGCCCAGAAGACATTCCTCACAGCCAACACTTCTGGATGGTTAAACTCTAGCAACAGTGTGCATCATGTAGGAGAAGAAGGTGCTCTTAAATTTAGATTTCAGTAGAAAATAGAATCGAACGAATATGGATAAAAGATCTGCAGAAAGGCGGATGGTGCTATGGCATATGTTAACGTGTAGAGGATTAAAAAAAAACAAACAGATTTATTACCAACTGTGGGTATAATGCAGTCCTGGCTGAGAATAGAACACAGCATTTTTTTTCTTGCTTCCTTCCAATTATTTGTGCTTATGCAATCATGAGTGAAGCTGGTATAAACAGCCATGTGCAGGTTTTTGTGTAGCTGTACATTCTTTTCCTTTTGTCTTCACAGATTTTGGGAATCTCCATAAAGACAAGCAGTGGCTGGTGAGGTGAGGTAGCTATTCTACAGTTTCACACAATTCTTTGGTCTCTCTGGAGGTAAAAGTCCAATTTATACTTTCCATGGGAGGCAGTGCCTTTGAGCCTTTTGGATACGCCAAGGGAATGCACCAGTCCTTTCTGGAACAGCAAGGGAAGACACTGGATTGCTTCACTCATGAGTAGCCAGGCACCTGTGACTCATGCCTGTAATCCTAGCTATTCAGGAAGCTGAGACTTGAGGATCATGGTTCAAAGCCAGCCCAGGCAGGAAAGACTGTGATATTCTTATCTCCAGTAAACTACCAAAAAATCTGGAAGTGGTGCTCTGTTTCAAGTGTTAAAATGCTAGTCTTGAGCACAAAAGCTCAGGGACAGCACCCAGGCCCTGAGTTCAAGCCCCAAGTCTAGCTCCTCCCCCTCTCCCCCCAAAAAGCTTCTCCATGTATGGCAGCATGCTGCTCTGCTGTTGCTGTTCCCTTGGGGAAAATTCCTCTAAACGTGGGCTTCAGTAGACCTAAAACATTTTGTGTCAAGGTGTGTTTGTGTAGGTAAGTGTGCATGTACATACGTGTGTGTGCACACAAGAATTGTTTTTCAAGATGTTGCCCCCTGTGGGTGGGAGTGGAATGGAACAAGGAAGGGAGCAGGAGGCTGCACCATCACATCTTCACGTTCTTTTACATAAAGGTTGACACCACATGTTAGGGCAGATTGAGTAACTGACCTCAGGAAATGCATCTCTGTGAGTACCTGCATATGGTTATCTAGCTAAGGGGAAGGTTGAACAAAGGCAAAGACTCAGAGGCAGATTCTCCGTCTCTGATAGGAGTGAGCATCTGAGTGTCATCGGCCCTGGAAATGTGTGAGATGTGAGGAGTGAGGGGTTGAAGTTACACTCCATGGTGGAGAGAAATCCTCCATGCCTTATGTGCAGGGACATGGTTAAGATGTCAGTGTGTCAGAAATGTGGATAGATGCACAGAAGATAATAGGAGATTTCCTCAAGAAAATTTACTTTTGTGCAAAATGATACAGTCCTGTTACTCTACTGGTTGCTAGGCACACTAACAGATTTGTTTGCTACATTTTGATCCCCATCCAAACTGTCCTCTTCCTTGTTAAGGAGTTAGGCTCACATCATAAGTATAATGGATTACCAAAGTTAGAAATGGGGCTATTCTTTCATTCCCCCCAAAAAAACTTGCATTCTTTCTCCATTACAGCTAGCTGGGTGCGGTGGTGAGAACAAGGTGGCTGTCAGACATAGTTGGAAGAGATTGATGTGGTCTGTGGAAAGCTCCCTGCTCAAAAGGGGGTTTTACTCCTCTTAATTCTATTGATAAAGTTTTCCCTTTCCAACAAGTAGCACATTTGGTAGTTGCAGTTTTCTTCTTTTAACTCCTTTGGTAAAGATTTATCTCCCTCACATGGCTAGCTAGTCACAAGCAACATACCGGGTAATGACAGTTCATTCTCTTACCTCCTTCGACAGAAGACTCATATACCTGACATGGATGCTGGTCACAAACAGCACAGATAATAGCTACAATTGAAGTTGAAAAGCAAATGATCCCAGGAAATATCTGTTAGGAAAGATCAAGCAGAAAAAAAGGAAAGAAGTAGACAGAGACCTCAACAGATTAGATCAGGATATAATCATCGCTGCAGAGGGACTCCACGGAGTAGTGGTAAGGGTTGGGGAAACAAGGAGCAGGGAACATGGGGGTTTTAGGATTTAAATGTAATGGATCACGAGAGTCTTGGGGATGCCTTTGTGGTTGTAGCAGACTGTCCTGTGTGGTATTTATGGTATCCTTCTGATACTGACAGTCCTGTACTTTCACATAAGGTCTGAGGGGAATTTTTGCTGAGAATCAGGAGGGGTCCCTGGGGAAGGGAGGTGGTTGAGGGGCCATGGCCACAACATTGAGTTATGAGAACAAAGCAGATTCCCATTTATATCAGTATCAAAAATATCAATGTACATGACAGAGGCACTTCAATTTGACAGAATAGACTGCTTTTCCTCATGAATATGGAGTAGGGCTATGCAGCACCCAAAGGTAATGTCAGTGTGATTCCTTGTAGACTACATCAGTTCTTATGTGAGGAACTAGGACAAGGAGCTGTGTTGATATAGCAGGTCTTTCTCTGGGAGGTTGCAAGAAGGCAATGTGGTGAGACAAAAGAAATTCCTGACATCAAGTAGGACACTTAAGAGGGGATAAACATCTGAATTACCTAAATGTGTGGGGCTGCTTTTCTGTGTGTGTACCAGTGATGGGGCTTGAACTCAGGGGTTTGGGTATTGCCCCTTTGCTTTATTTGCTCAAGGCTGGCACTTTACTACCTGAGATACACCTCTACTTCTGGTTTTTGGGTGGTTCATTAGCAAGAGAGTCTCACAAACTTTTCAGCCCAGGCTGGCTTCAAAACATGATCCTTATTGCTCAGCCTCCTGAATTGCTGGGATTACAAGTAGGAGCCATGGGGCTGAGGATATGGCCTAGTGGCAAGAGTGCTTGCCTCATGTACATGAGGCCCTGGGTTTGATTCCCCAGCACCACATATACATAAAATGGCCAGAAGTGGCGCTGTGGCTCAAGTGGCAGAGTGCTAGCCTTGAGCAAGAAGAAGCCAGGGACAGTTCTCAGGCCCTGAGTCCAAGCCCCAGGACTGGCAAAAAAAAATACAAGTAGGAGCCACTGGTACCTTGCAAATTGATGGTTCTTCACAGGGGTAGTATTGTCCTTTAGGGGACATTTAGCATGTGTTATCATTTGTGTATTAATGCCCTACAGGCTTATGTCCTTATACTTAGGTATTTTTATTAGTAGGATTCTATAGCATGATGGCTGTTTTCTTTTATTTCCAATCAAGAGCCTTCTGCAAATCTCCCTCTTATCACCATCTTGGAAAGCCTGAGGAACTAAAAGGGGCTAGAGAGGGATGGGAAGCAGGATATTTCGGGTCCTGGTGGGACTTCTTTCAAAACAATGCTGTCTTTTGTATCTAGTTTCCACTTGCCAGGCAAAGATACTGCTCATGACCTTGCATCCTAATTAATCTACCCTTTCACCATCAGCCCAACTCTTTCCACAATTAAGTTGTTCTCTCAAGTAATTTGTTACAGCAATGAGAAGAGAACTAATACAGAAAATGAGTACTAAGAGTAGGGTCATTGCTGTGGTAATCCTGACTATGTGGTTGAGAAACCATTCGAATGAGATTGTCAGGGGATTTGGAAGAGTTGGTAGACTAGAGGAGGTCTAGGATGCTGTAAGCAGAGCTTTTTCTAGATCAAGCTCAAGAGTACAGAATGCTGAGACAAGTGAGAGTAAAGACTGCTCATAAGGCAAAAGTGAGAAGTCTATTGGGAAATGAACAAGAGACCATTCATGTTACATCCTGTCAAAGAATTTGTCCTCATTTTGTTCATGTCCTATGACTTTCAGTGAGGCAGAATTGAACATTATTGTATGAGCCAGACATATTGATATACACTTATAAATCCAGTAATCTCAGCAGTTATCAGTTACCAGCTTACCCCCAGCTTTCTGGGGGTAAACTACAACACCTCCCTGTTGTATTCTTTGGCCAGGTAATCCTACTCTTCTTTTTCTTTTTTTTTTTTTTTTTGCACCAGACATGGGGCTTGAAAGCTGGGCCTTAACACTGTCCCTGAGAGTTTTTGCTCAAAGCTAATGTTCTACCACTAGAGTCACAGCCCCAACTACTAGTTTTTTGGTAGTTAATTAGAGATAAAAGTCTCCTAGACTTTCCTGCCTGGGCTGTCCTCTAACCACAATGCTCAGAACTCTTCCTCCTGAGTAGCTATGATTACAGGCATGAGCTACTAGCAATTCTACTCTTTGTGAATCAACACTGATAGCACTTTGGGATCCTTCTTTATTGCACTATCACAAGAGCATCTAAATTCTTTAACTTCTTCCTTGGTGATATAGTTTCTCTACCTTACTTCCATGGACATTTTAGATTGAATGTCCTTTGTCCCGAGACTTTCCAGTGTAGCTAGTTAGGAGGCTGAATTAGGATCATGGGTTGAAGCAAGCCTGGACAGGCAAGCTCATGAGACTCTTATCTCCAATTAACTAACAAAAAAGCTGGAAGTGGTGCTGAGGCTCAAGTAGTAGCATTGAGCAAAACAAGCTTAAGGAAATTGCCCTGGCCCTGAGCCCAAGGACACACACACACACACACACACACACACACACAGTCTAGATATGCTGTATAGGTTACTTTTCTCATATCTGTGTCATAATACTGGGGAATTATTTAATTTTAGTTACAGTTTCAGATTTTAGTATGTCATCTGTGGTTCTTTAGACTCTTGTCCAGGGTGAAGCAGAACATCAAAACATTAAGAGTATGTGGGGCTGGAGATATGGCCTAGTGGCAATAGTGCTTGCCCCATATACATGAGGCCCTGGGTTCAATTCCCCAGCACCATATATATAGAAAATGGCCAGAAGTGGTGCTGTGACTCAAGTGGCAGATTGCTAGCCTTGAGCAAAAAGAAGCCAGGGACAGCACTCAGGCCCGGAGTCTAAGGCCCAGGACTGGAAAAAAAAAAAGAGTATGTGGAAGAGGAAGTTTCTCCCCTCATGGCAGAATGGATGCAGAGAAAAAGGACTGGGACTAAGATTAGCCTTCAAAGACACCCCACTGATTTATTTCCTCCAGCTAGGCCCCACCTTCTCAATTGCCAAGAGTGAATCCAGCCTTGGATCAAGTGTTCAATATACGCACGTGTTGGGGGTTTTTCATATTTAAACCGTAGCATTCCCCACTCACTGTCTCCAAAGGCTTATGTCCGTCTTATAATGAAAAATGCATTTAGTTCATCTCCAAGAATCCCCAAATTCTGATCAGTTCCAGCATTGTTCAAAACTCTTCAGTCTTCGGTGACTCAGTGCAAACTCTTAGCTGCAATGGCTAAAAGTAAAATTTAAATGAAAGTTGCATACTAAAAGACACAGGGACACAGGGAAATCTTGCCATTCTGAATACAAGGAATAGGAAAATAGCAAGAGAGGATGGAGTCAAAGCAAGACCCAAACCTATCAAGGCAAACATTAAATACTATAGCTCTGTATCTGGCACCTGGGACACTAGGTGTTATGATAAGGGCACCCAAGGGTTTGGGTATCCCTGCCCCTATTGACTTGCCATTTGCAGACTACATGGCTTATTTCTCAGGCTGTCTCCAGGTGTTACTATAGATTGTATAGGCAGATGGTCCACATTTCTGTCATCTTTAACATGCATGAGTCCCCTGTGAAACTCGGGCTACACTTTCACAACTTCCTGCATAACCCTGTCTCTCAGGCTTTCTTTGAAATCTCTATGGAAGCAAGTCTTCATGAGCACAAGGTTTACCTTCTGCATTTCTGTCAAAATGGCAATCATGTGTATACCATCAGAGTCTTCCACTACTCTGGCTAACAGGCTGCCTTGAATCACACTGCAGCAGCCCCTGAGGGACATTGTTTAAACTTGAGCAGAGACTTCTCCAGGCAGTCATGGGCATGCAGAGCTCCCAGCAGAGCACATCTCAAAACAAAGTTTCAAATTAGTTAAATTTGATCCATCCATGGGGAAGCCCCAACCAGTTCCTGAGATGGCCTCAACTTGGGGGGGGGCAGTTAACTCAGGAGGATTGTGATTTGAAACCAATAGAACAAATGTTTGCAAGACTCCTTTTTATTTTTGGCCAATAGTAGAGTGCAGCTATGTCTGTCTGTCATCCCAGAAGTAAAATATGTGTATGAGTGTTATTGTCTATGCTGTGCTAAGTGTAAAAGCAAGACTCTATTTAAAAAATAACTAAGACACAAAAAGATGGGGATATGGCTCAAGTGGTATCATCCTAGAAAGTGACAGGGCCAGAACTCAAATTTAATGTTGCAAAAAAAGTGGAAAGAAAGAAAAAGAAAAGAAGGAAAAGAAGGAGAGAGAGAGAGAGAGAGAGAGAGAGAGAGAGAGAGAGAGAGAGAGAGAGAGAGAGAACAAAACAAAGTGTATTCACTGGTCTAAGTTTTAGTTGTTTCTGGAGTCCCCGCAACAGGACAAATTTCCTGTTTTTCTGGAGTATGAGTTTTCATTGAGAAAGTAGTAATCCTGTAAATTATAATAGTCCTGGTGAATTATTTCGTTCAACCCATCAAATCTGTGAGATGTACTATTTTAATTTCCATTTATAAGATATAGTGGCAGATAGGAGCAAGCGGCTTCTACAGAATCCCACAGACCCCATCCAGATTTTTTAAAACTATCATTTTAATTTCTTTTTCCTTTTATTTTTTTTGCCAGTCCTGGGGATTGAACTCAGGGCCTGGTCACTGGCCTTGTCTTTTTTTTGCTCAAGGCTAGCACTCTGTCACTTGAACCACAGCACCACTTCTGGCCATTTTCTATATATGTGGTATTGAGGAATCAAACCCAGGGCTTCATGTATACGTGGAAAGCACTCTTGCCACTAGGCCATATTCCCAGCCCTTCTTATCGTTAGACAATCTTTAGAGCTTAAGTGGCTGCATGAGTTTGGGCAACATGAATTTAATAGCTCTTGAGTCTTAATGTATACAATGGAGTCAATACGCTCTCATAAAAAAAAACAAACATCTATTTCATGAGGTTGTTGTGAAAAGTAAATGAATTAACTTAAATCCTTAGGACAGCATTTGGCATACAGTTGTGTAAGGCAAGGAGAAAATGAATAGAGAATCCCTCATTAGACCAGTGATTCTCTAAGTGTGGTCCACGAACCAGAGGCTCAGTATCCTCTGAGTACTTGTTAGAAATGTAAACTCTTGCTCTCCAGCCCCAGGCCTGATTTCAGGAGTGGACTCAGCCACCTGCATTCAGCCAGCTCTCCAGATGACTCTGATGTATGATTAAGTTTGAGAACAAATGGATATCCCTTCTGAGGAGATGATGCTTTAACTGTGCAGGACTGATTCCCAATAGGATGCCTTCTCTGGCTATAAACATTAATAAAGCAAAAACAAAATTAACTCTATGTCTTCCCTTCTCTTTGTTTTTATCTATCTATCTATCTATCTATCTATCTATCTATCTATCTATCTATCTGTCTATCATCTATTGTGTGGCTGGTCCTGGGGCTTGAAAAAGAACCTGGCTGCTGTCTCTGAGCTTTTTTACTCAAGGCTAGCACTCTACCTCTTGAGCCACAGCTCCTCTTCTGGTTTTATTTGGCAGTTAATTGGAGGTGAGTCTTATGGACTTAAACTGCCCAAGCTAGCTTTGAACCGTGATCCTCAGATCTCAGCCTCTTAAGCAGCTAGATGACAGGTGTGAACCACCAGTGCCAGGCTGTGCTTTTCTTTTACATTGCTATATTCAGCAACCATCTTCTCATCCTTGGGACCAGATGCCTTCCCTGCTACACTGAAATACCCTGCACTGCTCTTCATCTTTAGTAAGCTTCCCTCCTTCCTCCCTCCCTCCCACTTTCTAATCTTCTTCCCCTCTTTCCTTTATTGAGAACCCTGGGATTGGGGAAGATAGGGACAAGAGGCCCCTGATCTATCCTCTGGGAACCTGTCATCCAGTGGAGAGACTAACAGGTCTCTGTCCATGACTGGCTTCAAGGTGGGGGGCGGGGCTGGTGTACCAGTGAGGCCTGGGGTTGAGGCAGCCTCAGAGATGAGGACAAGTTTCTCAAGGAGGTGACACTTAGTATGAGACTTGATGAAACTGGAAAACAACTTGATAAAATATTATTAAAAATAATCTAAAAGGAAAAACACAAGAACTAATATATCAAATTGAGTGTTTTTTAATAACAGCACAAAAGATAATCATGAGAGATACATGGAAATACTCAGGAGGACTGAAAGGTGCGGCTGAATAAAGATGATAGAAATGTTCTACTGACTTTTTTTTTCAAATGAAAACATCTAGAAGTGCATGAACTGCTACTGGCCAGGAAGGGAAGAATGACCATTTGGTTACTGTTGAATGCTTCCTAATCATTCTCTGCTAATGGTTTGGTTTTGCTGTTCTTGATTACTTCAAGTCTTTGTTTACCCCTCATCTTGCCATTATGCACACCTCCTTCCTCCTTTCTCCCTGTGTTAGTGAAAAAAAAAATCCCCATATTTAACACCCAGGTCAAAAGCTGCCTTCCCCATGAGGCCTGATCTGCTTCTCCTTATTGGAAGCAATTACTCTTTGCTGGTAAGGTCGGCATCCTTTGATTCTAACTTGCTCTAGCACATTTTGCTACATTACACTTATGGCAGAAGTAGATTTGGTTTCATAAATGAAAGGTCCCCCAGGATCAAGACAGCGTCATAAAAAAAAGACAGGATCATACTATTGTAGCAATGCCTAGTCTCAGGGATAATGGTTAAGCCCTTTGAGGTTTATAATAGTATGATATACAACATGAAGGTGAGAAGGCAGGACCACCATCTATTACTGAATACCACAGCTGCGGAGAAGCCAAAAAATTTCTTTTGTAACCTTCTGACATACCTTAATAGTGGAAAAAGGGGACAGGAAAGCAATTTGTGATTGTTGATTAAATGACAGTAATAGAAACAAGAAAACTTTATTTGTTAAAAAAAACTTTATTCAACAAAAATGTAATAGAATAAGCTCGGTGCTGGTGGCTCACACCTGTAGTCCTAGCTACACAGGAGGCTAAGATATGGAAGACTGACATTCAAGCCAGCCTGGGCAGAAAAGGATGAGACTTCATCTCCAAAATAAACAGAAAAAATAGGGCTAGAGGCATGCCTCAAGTGGTAAAGCACCAGTCAACAAGCAAGCTAAACAAGTGAAGTGTAAGGCCCCGACGTCAAGCCCACCAAGTACCACCCAAAAATGTAATAAAGCAAATAAAAAGATGGAAGAAAAATGATAGAAACCCTATGTAACAAATTAATGAAATCACAGTATGTTAAAATGGATAAGGATCCATAAAGGAGTGTCAATAAAGAAAAGATCAGAAAGAAACTCACAAGCCAACAGGTTTTATTAAACATGAAATGGGTATTCTTCAGTCTGGCTGGAGAAGAAATGGCATGATTCCCTTACAACTAAGGTTTCTTCTATTAGGCAGGGAAAGTGAAGTCAGGTGGGGCAACGGTCAGGGGTCATAAGGGCAGGATGGGAACAGAAGGGGATCTTTGTGCAGAGATGGGGTCTTATCTTACGTTTTACAGAATATTGTCCCAATTGGTAAGGCCCTCAGTTCACAGGTTATCTCTTTTGCAGTTCCAGGTTATGTTCGGGAAGGGAGGCCGGGAGAGGAGATGATTTAGTGAAGTCTGTAGCAAGGGCTAGTTTCTGATGTGGCTATCAGGGGGGCAGGTGAGTGTTTTTATTTTAAGTCATTTTCCATCAGTCAGTACCTGGATTCCTTTGACAACAGACACACCCCTGGGCACCGGTGGCTCATGCCTGTAATTCTAGCTACTCTGGAGACTGAGATCTGAGGATTGCAGTTCAAAGCCAGCCTAGGCAGGAAAGTCCTTGAGGCTCTTAACCTCTAATAAACCACCAAGTAAAGTCAGCAATGAAGCTGTGGCTCAAATGGTAGAGCACCAACTTTGAGCAAAAGAAGCTCAGGGACAGCACCTAAGTTCAAGCCCCAGGACCAGCAAGGACAAAAAGGCATACAAACAACCCCAACAAAAGAATACATAGAGAACAAATCACCTTGCACAAAAATGTAGCCCTCTTAGTTGTTAAAGAATTTCATATTAAATTATTTCATTCTATACACATTAAAAATTGTTCAGAATAATAATATTTTATTCAAGGCTGTCAGTCTCTCCCTCTTGTTTGTTCAAAGCCAGAGTTAAGAGAACAGCAGAACCATTAAATCTCTCAGAGGTACAATTTGGAAATAAGCAATAATTTGTAAGGAAATGGAAGGACTTAGAAAAAATTATGCTAAGTGAAGTGAGCCAGACCCAAAGAAACATGGACTCTATGGTCTCCCTTATAAGGAATAATTAGCACAGGTTTAGGCAAGTCACAACAGAGGATCACAAGAGACCAATAGCTATACCCTTATGATCCCATAAGATGATGCTAAGTGAAATGAACTCCATTTCATGAAAATGATTGTTATATCAGAGTTGTAACTAATTTCAACATCCCATGTGTATCTGTAGTTTCTACTATTGATGATGTTCGTGTATCACCTTCCTGTGATTGTATCTACACTATCTCTGTAATCTTATCTGAGTGTATGGAAAACTGTGTACTGGTATTAAAATTAGTAAATTCAAAGGGAATACCAAAATTGAGAGACAAAGGGTAAAATACGAGAAACAACAAGAAAAGAAATACTTGCAAAACTGTTTGGTGTAAGTGAACTGAACACCTCAGGGGGGGACAGGGGGAGGGGGGAGGGGGGTATGAGGTACAAGGTAACAAACAGTACAAGAAATGTATCCAATGCCTAACGTGTGAAACTGTAACCTCTCTGTACATCAGTTTTATAATAAAAACTTTTAAAAAAAGAAATAAGCCCCCAAAGAGGAAAGATTCTACTAATTAAAAATTTAAAAATCATCAAACCAAAGGCCTGTCAAATACCATTAAGGTTTGTGATTTTACCCCCCTGCCAACTGACAAGTTATCTTGCTCCTGTTTCTTAGATGCAGAAGACATGAGATACCTGGGTCAGAGGCAAGGGTCTGTTATGGTCAAAAGCTGTAGCCAGCGCTTCCTGTTGACTTCTTCCCCAGGCTTCCTAAGGCCCGAGGGTCCATGCTGGAATCTGCCCAGCAGCAGGCTGCATCTTGGGAGAAGAGCACCAAGCACACATTAACAGTGTACTTTCCCATCCCCCAGGTGAAGAATCCACCACACCCATTAAGGCTTTCCACCAACCAGGCTAGAAAAGAGTTAATGAGCAGTGTTGAAAGACCTTACCGGGATATGCAAGGATGCTTGGACTTATGGGTCTCCTCTCTCAACAAACCCCAATTTATTCATTCAACGAACTCATTTGAATGTGTTAAATCATCAACTGTGCACTTGGCACAGAACAGGATGCTAATATGGCAGGGAATGAATTTCCTGCACAAGAACAGCTAACATGTTAGTGGGGAAGACAGAGAAAAGGAAAGCAATTACACAAATACTATGATGTCACTTCTGTGAGATGATGTAAAGTACTGGAAAACAGTGTGAGGGAAAGTGCCTGTGCACAAATAAGTCATAGACCCAATGGGCAGGGAAGATCTAGCTGGCATAGGACATAGAGCAAAGACCCAACGGAAGCAGTAGGTAAGCCTCACCTGGAAAAGCATCCAGGCAGAGAGAAAGGTACACATAACCCCAAGAAGTAGACACCAATCTCATGTTCTAGGCAACAGGAGGCCAGTGTGTCTGGACTGAAGTTGCCAGGAGGAGAGCAGTCAAGCATGAAGAGATAGAAATCCAAGAAGACTTGTAATTAAGGCAAAATAAAGTCTTGTAAAAGACAAGCATGTAAACTTTTTTTAACAGGAAACTATTTGTATTAGAGCTAAAGCAATGACACTGAACCACTGGTCCAATGTATGGAGCCAGTTGGTGCCATGGACAGAGAACTGGAGGTCAAATCTGAGTCCTGCTAGCAGTCTCTAAGCAAGTGTATTAGTCAGATTGAGCTGCAGTATCAAATACCACTGACTTGGAATATTGCTCATTAACCAATAGCTATTTCTGACAGTTCTGGTTCAAGGTGTCAACTGATTCTGTTCCTGATAAGGGCTCCCTTCCTGTCTCGTGGGCAGCAGCTGGTAGAAAGTGAGCTCTCTAGTGTTTCTTCTTAGAATGACACTGCCCGCTGGATTAGGCTTCTCCCTTATCACCTCATTTAAATTTTTACCCCTTTATCTCCAAACATAGTCACATTGGGGATTAGAAAATCAACATATGACTTTGGGGGAAGAAGATGCAATTCAATCCATTACAGAAAGTTGCAAAACTTCATATTTTTATCTGCAAATGAAAATGGTACCTACAAAGGTTGCTGGTAAGTTTGACTGAAAATGTGTGAAAGAAACTATATAGTTGTGTCAAATATCTGAGAAGTTAAAAGTATAAAAAGCACAATATTTAAAGTAGATCAGAGAGAACAATCGAGGTCTATACTCAATTTGAATGAACAGGGATGCTACCAGCATAAGTGTTCAGTGAAGCATTATTTACAATAGCTATGATATGGAATCACCAACCATCTACCAACCAGTAGATGAATGGATCAAGAAAATTTGGTATATATACACAATGGAATTTGATGCTTCCATCAGAAAGAGTGATATTGCCTTATTCATAAGGAAATGGAAAAACGTGGAAAAAAGCATGGTAAGTGAAGAAAGCCAGACCCAAAGAAACATAGGCTCTATGGTTTCCTTCATTTGTAATAATTAGTATATGTCTAGGATAGTCCTAGCAGAGGATCACAATAGTTCAATGGCTAGGTACATATGACCATATGAAATGATGTTAATGGAAATGAACTCTAAATATGGAAACAAGAGGGTGTTTGTTTTTTTTTAATGTACTGTGTGAGTTATTTCTTTCTTTCTTTCTTTCTTTCCCCCCTCCCCCTTTGGCTTATCCCCTTGTCACTGTTTTTGATTTTGGTAACCTGTGTCTTGTATATACATTTGTCTGATTTGGAGAAGGGAAGGGGAATAACAAAATAGTGAGACAAAGGAAAAAGAGTGAACCAATGCAACAGTGATACTCCCAAGACACTATGTTGGAAATGAATCTTATAACTTGCGGGGGCGGGGGGGATTCAGGGGGCCTGAGAAAAACAAGGGAGAGGGTAACAATGTTGAACAAGAAATGTACTCATTACCTTACGTGCCTAACTGTAGCCCCTCTGTACATCACCTTTACAATAAAAGTAAATTAAAAGAATAGGGATGGTCATTATTATTAGTATTTTGTTGACTGTGGGGCTTGAACTCAGGGCCTAAGCACTATCCTGAGCTCTTTTGTTCAAGGCTAGTGTTCTACCACTTTAAGCCATAGATTCACTTCTGGTTTGTAGTGGTTAATTGGATAAGAGTCTCACAGGAACTTTTCTGCCCAGGCTGGCTTTAACTATGATCTATATATTATGTATCTGTCTGTCTATCTATCATCTATGTATGTATGTATGTATGTATGTATGTATGTATGTATGTATGTATGTATCTATCTATCTATCTATCTATCTATAATATTATAGATTACCATGAGGGGCTAGTCATTTTTACTGAACACTTTCTTAACCCTGAGATAGTGGCTCTACTTTTAGTTCTATAACAGTCTCATGGCAAGTATAATTGCCTCGTGTGTGTGTGTGTGTGTGTGTGTGTGTGTGTGTGTGTGCACCCATCCTAGGGCTTGAACTCAGGGCCTCAGCAGTGTCCCTGAGCTTTTTTTGCTCAGAGTTAGCCCTCTAGTACTTGAGATACAGCTCCACTTCTGGATTGTCTCTCTCTCACTCTCTCTCTCATGTGTGTGTGAGTGTGTGTGTGAGTGGTGTGTGTGTGTGATTATCGGCAATAAAAGTGTCATGGACTTTCTTGCTGGGATTACAGCCATGAATGCCCAGCTTCAGAGTTTTATTTAAAGTGCATAATGAAACCAGTCCAAAGCTCCATTGCTTTTGTTCCAAGAGTGGAATAGATAAAAAGAATATAACTAGCTGGCCGTGTGAGTGCTCAGTAGAACCAGTGGGCTCTACACTCTGCCCAGTAGAAGACTGCAGAAGGCTGTGTAGGCTGCAGCAGGTGGAGTGACTGGCTGGCTGCCCTGTTTTCCCAGTGGCCCTGCCCATGGCGCCTGGGCAATCTTTTCTGAAAGTAGGACACTCCACCAATGGCCTTCCTCTTCCTTCCTCATGTGCTCACAAGCCCGCACTTTCTACACTCTACACACCAGACACAACAGCCCTTAGCTTACACAAACATGACAGCACACTCAGAAGACATAAAAACCAACTTGCAAAGGAGTCAAAGTAAAAACATTTGGACTTTACAAGACGTTTAGCTTGATGATAAGGTTAGAAACTGGGGGAAATGGTGTCCAGGAAAGACTTACAGGAGATGCTAGGGATGTTCCCTAAGGTGTTGAGAAGGAGCTGGTGGATGGAGGGAGGGCTGGATCTCCAGGCAGGCTGGCCTAACTGCAGTGAGCATGAGTGTCAACAGCTGGGTTGGAAGAGGGAAAAGATGACACACTCAGAGCAGAAGTGTTCGGGGAACATGGTTTGATATTGGTCCCAGAGCAGCTGGATTCTGGAAGCTTCTGAGAAAATTAACACAATGAAATGAGTCATTGAAAAGAAAGTGCAGCTGGGCTCTGGTGGCTCATGGCTTTGATCCTAGGCACTCAGGAGGCTGAGATCTGACGATTGACATTTGAAGCCAGCTTGGACAGACAAATGCTAGAGACTTTTAATCTGCAATTAACCAACAAAAAGCCAGAAGCGGAGCTGTGGCTCAAATGGTGGAGCACCAGCCTTGACTGAAAAACCAAAGGCATAGTACCCAGGCCCTGAATTCCATCCCTAGTAGCAGCGTCTGTGCACATTCACACATGCAAAACAAGAAAAAGAATAGAATAAAGAAATAATGAAAAGGAGAAAGAAGAAAACAGAGATAAAACTTTGAAATACTTTAACATCCAAACTCTATTTTTGAACAATCCTCAAAGTAAGAGCAAAAATATTAAAACATACAAATGTTCATACTGCACCTTTGAATGCCAAGCGTGTTTTTAATTCTCTGTTTTTGGACCTCTCTATAAAAATTTTTCTGCCTAAAACTAGTTTTTTTTTTTTTTGGCCATTCCTGGGCCTTGGACTCAGGGCCTGAGCACTGTCCCTGGCTTCTTCCCGCTCAAGGCTAGCACTCCGCCACTTGAGCCACAGCTCCGCTTCTGGCCGTTTTTCTGTATATGTGGTGCTGGGGAATCGAACCTAGGGCCTCGTGTATCCGAGGCAGGCACTCTTGCCACTAGGCTATCTCCCCAGCCCCTAAAACTAGTTTTTATGTGGCCAATTTCTCTTAACACTTTCCCTGTTGCTATATATTCTCTTCATAGTTGCACTTTTTATTTATGCTGCTTGATTTATCACTTGTATACTTTGGGCGACTCAATCTGAGACAATTTTCTCATCTTCGAAGATGGAGGTAATTGCAGGGCACTGATGGATTTTGACTGATATCAGCCTGGGCAGGAAAGTCTATGACACTCTTATTTCCAGTCTCTCTCTCTCTCTCTCTCTCTCTCTCTCTCTCTCTCTCTCTCTTTCTCTCACTCTCTCTCTCTCCACACACACACACACACACACACACACACACACACACAGCCAGAAATAGAGCTGTGATTCAAGTAGCAAAGTGCTAGCTATGAGCAAAAAAGTAAAAAGTTCTGGGACAGCACCCAGGCCCTGAGTTCAAGACCCAGGACTGGTATAAAAAAAAAGTCTGAAACTTTTTTTTGGTAGAGGGAGTTGGTAGAGAGGGAGGATACTGTCACCTAAGTTTTTTCTCCCTTTGCTGAAGGGTCTATAAAATAACTAGTGGGCCAACGCAGTCATAATATTCAATGTGCACATGTGAAAGTGGAACTGGGTATCTCAAGGAGATGGGTGGGATTGAGAGACATGAAGGAGAATGATGGAAAAGGCGACTCTGATCAGAATGCGTGTACTCAAGCACTGATACATTGAATTGAACCTCCTATGTACAACTACTTAATGATACTTTAAAAATAAAAACAAAAGCAGTTCTTGAAAAGCAAATAAATCTACCACTCCTGGGCTGGGAGTGTAGCTCAGTGGTAGAGTGCTTCATCCTCAGATTCTAGCATGCTGGAGGCCCTGAGTTCATATCCTCTTCAGGGAGAAATCACACCCACACCCCCAAGTCTCCCACCTGAACTTGGAGGACTTAAGTCTTCAGTGAGGTTGAGGGTGGGGGTGTGGTGGGATGGCGGAAATTTGGGTGTGTTGGGGTGAGACTAGAGCTGGCTCAGAAGCTGGACATCACCTCCTTTTCAAGCTCTCTGCCAGCACACACAGTAGCTACATTTTAATTTTAGTTTTTCCAGGGAGTCGGGAAGCCCCGTGGTGCATGTGGGGCCGAATTGCTGAGCATGAGCGGGACAGAGCCAGGTGGAGGACGTTGCCATTTACATACTCCAACACCTGGGTCTGCTACTTGGGCTAGAGGGACAAGCGAGATGTCTGGAAACCACCAGCACCGAGTTTTTCCTGGGCGAGGTGGGGCCCGCTGTCTTCTGGACCTGCCAGGAGGGAGGCTGGAATGAAATTCCTCCTGGATTTCCTAAGCAGTTCAATTCCCTCCTCGTCTGACTGCACCACAGGCCCGGTCGCCCCAGGCACACTCAGAGGAGTGCTCTCCAGCCCCCCCCCCCCCAGGTCCGTCTGCGGCAGGCGGGGGTGGCGCGACGCAGCAAGCCCCGCCCTCGTGTGGGCCCGGCTACTTGGGCCCGGTCCACTTCCCTGCCCTTGGACTGCAGGTTGCCAGGGGACCTGCGTGCCCGGCGGGGCAGCACGGGAAAGGCCCCACTTTTCCTTGTCTTCTTTTTTTCTTTCCTCCATTGTATAACAGGTTTCCTGAGGGGGGCGCCCAAGGGAGACTGCAGCTCAGCGGAGGAACCTGGGCAGGGCGCCCTATGCCACTTGCCAATCTTCCACAAGCACAGTGTCCCCTCCTACTTGCTCACCTGCAGGGTGCAGGGCCCGAGCCCATGCGCCCTGGAAGCCCCGAACCTTTTGGTGGCCACCGCAGTTCCCCTGGGACCTGAGACCTACAATGGTAGCACGGGGCCCGGCGGGGTCATGGGGTCCAGTGTGGGTGACGCCGTCCTCCCTGGCTGGGAGCCCCCATTCTCTGTCTTCACCGTGCTGGTGGTAACGCGGCTGGCACTGCTGATCGTTGCCACTTTCTTGTGGAATCTTCTGGTACTGGTCACCATCCTGCGTGTCTGCACCTTCCATCGCGTATCGCACAACCTCCTGGGCTCGACGGCCATCTCGGACGTGCTAGTGGCAGCCATGGTGATGCCACTGAGTCTGGTGAGCGAGCTGTCGGCAGGGAGGTGGTGGCGTCTGGGCCGAAGCCTGTGTCACATGTGGATCTATCTCGACCTGCTGTGCTGCACCGCCAGCATCTGGAACGTGGCGGCCATCGCCCTGGACCGGTACTGGACCATCAAGCCCCACCTGCAGTACTCCCTGCGCGCCAGCTGCTGCGCCTGGGCGCTCATGATCTCGCTCACCTGGGCCCTGGTGGCGCTCATCGCCCTCGCCCCACTGCTCTTCGGCTGGGGCGAAGTGTACAACGCGGGGCGACAGCGGTGCCAGGTGAGCCAGGAACCCTCAGACGCCGTCTTCTCCAGCGGTGGCGCCCTTTACCTGCCGCTTGGCATCGTGTTGTTCGTCTACTGGAAGACCTCCAAGGCGGCCAAATTTCGTTTCGGTCGCCGCCGCCGAAGGGCTGTGCTGCCATTGCCTGCCACCGTGCAGGAGAGGGTTCAGATGTGTTCCTGGGGGGATCTGGGGCGCTGGGGAACGGGGAGGTTTGGGGAAAGGGAGAGGGGGCAGACCCTTGCGCGTGGGCTAGGAGCAGTGGCCAATGCAGCTGGAGCACCAGAAGAATTTGCCATCTACTATTGCGAGGAACTCCTGGAGCCGCATGTCAATTGCGTGTCTGGTGTGCCCCCACGAAGGTCGCCATCTCCGCGGCGTGCGCCATGGACTAGGTTTCACCACTCTCACGTGAGTACTGAACCCCAGTCGGTGTTGTTTGCAGGTGCAGCCTCCCTTCACAGGGGTGGGATCGCTGCATTCTCTGTGCCTTCCTTGCCTGTCGAAGTTGTGTTCAAATCAGGCTCAGAAGCACTAGCTTCTTGGGTATGTCTTGACTTGCAGGACTGTGATTGGCTAGAATTAGACTTGGTGTAGAGGAGGAAATTCCTCTCACCTGTACTAGTTTGTTTCCCTCGGACCCTATTCCATCCCCTGCAGTCTAGTGACGACTCAGCAATCAACTACCTGCCTCTTCCCTGGTCAACGTGAAAAGTGAAGATAAAAAAAAAACAAAACCAAGTGTCACTGGGTGCGGGCTGCTTACTCCTGTAATCCTACTACTCGAGAGGCTGAGATCTGAGGACCATCGTTCAAAGCCAGCCAGAAAGCCAGCCCAGCAGGAAAGTCCACAAGACTCTTATGTCCAGTTAGCTATAAAAAAGTCAGAATGGAGCTGTGGTTCAAGCGGTAGAGTGCTGGTCTCAAGCACAAGGCTCACGACAGTGCCCAGGCCCTGAGTTCAACCCCTTTCTCCTATCCATGTGCCATTTTCCCTTGGTTATCTCAATGGTAAGGATATCCTCTAGTTGTTTTGGGAGGAAGCAAAAGAATGGATTGCAATCCCAGCTTGGGACATCTGTTGCTTACTTTATCTGTGCTTTATTTCTTATTTAAACAACTGTATTCCTACTTCATACAGCCCTTGGTGAAGATTCCAGGAGGTTAGGAATGTAAGACATGCTAAATGAATACTCTGGCTAGAGAAAAATGAACAGGGTATTGACTGGCAGTATACAGGGGATGTAAGATTTCATTGGATGTGTAATGAATTGAGGAGCTGCATTTGTATGATCTCTGATGTTCTATGTGCAGCTTTTTATCTTTTGGCCAGTATCTAAGATATGCTCAGCTACCACCTTACCCTGGAGATCCAAACTTTGCTCAGGTATTCCAGGCAGTAACCTCCCAGTCTGGAGTACAAAAGGGTTTATTTCGTACACCCTATTTTATTTTATTTGCCAGTCCTGGGGCTTGGACTCAGGGCCTGAGCACTGTCCTTGGCTTCTTTTTGCCCAAGGCTAGCACCCTACTATTTGAGCCACAGTGCCACTTCTGGCTTTTTCTATATATGTGGTGCTGAGAAATCGAACCCATTAGGCCACATTCCAAACTCCGATACATCTATTTTTAAAATAACAATACATGGACTGGGCAAGGAGTGCAGAAGAGTGGAAGAGACAGGGAAAAGTCTAGTTGCTGTTAGTTTTTATTTCAGAAAATTAACCCAGATACTTTGGCTACCACACAAGCACATGCAATTTAAAAAGCAGGCTCTTTTTTTAAATTAAAAGGTACAGGATTTTTTAACATAAAATAAGAATGTCAGAACTATAATTAGAAAGTGATGGTAAGGAGAGCTTTATTTAAAATTAATGATGTTCTTTAAAAGGTCCCTCAGAAATGCCTGGGGTGATTATAGCTTTTCCATCTGGTTACCAAGGTAAGGCTGACATTTAATTACTATATCAGGGGCTGGGGATATAGCCTAGTGGCAAGAGTGCCTGCCTCGGATACACGAGGCCCTGGGTTCGATTCCCCAGCACCACATATACAGAAAACGGCCAGAAGCGGTGCTGTGGCTCAAGTGGCAGAGTGCTAGCCTTGAGCAGGAAGAAGCCAGGGACAGTGCTCAGGCCCCTGAGTCCAAGGCCCAGGACTGGGCAAAAAACAAAAAAAAGAAAAATAACTATATCAAACCAGCATGCACCCATAGAAATCAGAGGGAAGTGGATACAGGAAAGGTGTGCCAAGCTGATTTTCCTGGTCATTTAGGGAAGATTCAATCCAGGAACTGAATGAGGAAGGTGATGTAAAGAAGAGATGAATGGGTGGAAGGATGGCAGTCATGAGTGATTCATGATTGGAAGGAAGGGCTTTAGGGGCCAGGGCAAAGAGGGCATTTAGCCACTCCTGGCATGGTACCTGGGGCAAGCTCTTCTCACTCTGGGCCTTAACTTTTTACCTATCCTGGGGATTGAACTCAGGGCTTCCAACTCAATTAGCTGCTTGCTCACTGGTGGTGCTCTACCACATCATCTGCACATCCAGCTTGGCATTTTTGCTAGTTAGAGGTGGATTTTGGAGGACTTTTCTGCCTGGGCTGTTTTCAGACCTCTATCCTCCAGAGCTCAGCCTCTTGAATAACTAGGATTACAGCTGAGTTCAGCCCTGAGATCAACCCCTCTCCCCTATCCATGTGCCACTTTCCCTTGGTTATCTCAATGGTAAGGATATCCTCTAGTTGTTTTGGGAGGAAGCAAAAGAATGGATTGCAATCCCAGCTTGGGACATCTGTTGCTTACTTTATCTGTGCTTTATTTCTTATTTAAACAACTGTATTCCTACTTCATACAGCCTTTGGTGAAGATTCCAGGTGGTTAGGAATGTAAGACATGCTAAGTGAATACACAGGCTAGAGAAAAATGAACAGGGTATTGACTGGCAGTATACAGGGAATGTAAGATTCCATTGGATGTGTAATGAATTGAGGAGCTGCATTTGTAAGATCTCTGATGTTCTATGTGCAGCTTTTTATCTTTTGGCCAGTATCTAAGATATGCTCAGCTACCACCTTACCCTGGAGATCCAAACTTTGCTCAGGTATTCCAGGCAGTAACCTCCCAGTCTGGAGTACAAAAGGGTTTATTTCGTACACCCTATTTTATTTTATTTGCCAGTCCTGGGGCTTGGACTCAGGGCCTGAGCACTGTCCTTGGCTTCTTTTTGCCCAAGGCTAGCACCCTACCATTTGTGCCACAGTGCCACTTCTGGCTTTTTCTATATATGTGGTGCTGAGGAATCAAACCCATTAGGCCACATTCCAAACTCCCATACATCTATTTTAATATAACAATATATGGACTGGGCAAGGAGTGCAGAAGAGTGGAAGAGACAGGGAAAAGTCTAGTTGCTGTTAGTTTTTATTTCAGAAAATTAACCCAGATACTTTGGCTACCACACAAGCACATGCACTTTAAAAAGCAGGCTCTTTTTTTAAATTAAAAGGTAGAGGAATTTTTAACATAAAATAGGAATGTCAGAACTATAATTAGAATGTGATGGTAAGGAGAGCTTTATTTAAAATTAATGATGTTCTTTAAAAGGTCCCTCAGAAATGCCTGGGGTGATTATAGCTTTTCCATCTGGTTACCAAGGTAAGGCTGACATTTAATAACTACATCAAACCAGCAGGCACCCATAGAAATCAGAGGGAAGTGGATACAGGAAAGGTGTGCCAAGCTGATTTTCCTGGTCATTTAGGGAAGATTCAATCCAGGAACAGAATGTCGATGGTGATGTAAAGAAGAGATGAATGGGTGGAAGGATGGCAGTCATGAGTGATTCATGATTGGAAGGAAGGGCTTTAGGGGCCAGGGCAAAGAGTGCATTTAGCCACTCCTGGCATGGTACCCGGGGCAAGCTCTTCTCACTCTGGTCCTTAAGTTTTTACCTATCCTGGGGTTTGAACTCAGGGCTTCCAACTCACTTAGCTGCTTGCTCACTGGCGGTGCTCTACCACATCATCTGCACATCCAACTTGGCATTTTTGCTAGTTAGAGGTGGATTTTGGAGGACTTTTCTGCCTGGGCTGTTTTCAGACCTCTATCCTCCAGAGCTCAGCCTCTTGAATAACTAGGATTACAGCTGTAAGCCACTAATGCCTGGTGGCCTCAACTTCTGTAATACACAGAATTGGTTTGCAATGTCTAAGAACCATGGGAAGCTGAGACTGTAAATGAAATAGAGCATCTCATTTTGAGGGGTGGCATCAAGGCCTCACTTAAAATCCTGTGTAATGTTTCTGTCAGCATTTGCAAGTCCTATGGCTATGTGAAATCAAAGACAGATGTTTAAAATGATGTGCCAGGAAATGTATCCCTGTACTTTCCCCCACCTGCACCCTAGAGGCAGTGATGCTGAATTGGATTAGATGCTGTGAAGCATCTGCATTTCTTTGTGAGGGTGGCAGAAGCCTCTTGATGACGCTGTGTACTTCTTCATCTTTTTTTCCTCAAGAATGCGATGGTTAGGTCCCAGCTTGAAAACAGTATTAGAAAGGTATCTGCTATAGTTCTTGGACTGGGGTTTGACCTTTGGAAAAATGCAAAATTTGAAAGTATGAAGGATAAAAAAATGTGAATGGAGCAAATTTTGTCTTCCAGGCACTGTGCTTGATGTTTTATGTTCACCTTGGACTAAATGGTCATGATCATGGTCCAGCACAGTGGTCTCCCACAGCCTATGTTAGGAGAAATAAGCTTGAGCAGCAGTAATGTACGACCCTCATCTAGAAGAAGTTGATTTCACTCTCATACTGAGTTCAGTGTGGGTCTGGTAGCTTTCCCACATAAATCTCCTGTAAACAGTAAAGCATGGATTTAATTTTTAACTATGGTATCTAGCACAGGTGGCTTCCAAAGTTGATGGGGAAAGAGAGGGGTGTGGAGATGAATCACTTGGTAACTGTCTTCTCCTGGAGTGGACATGACACACAGGTATCAGGTGGAGAAACTTGTCGGTGCCAAATCCAAAGGCAGTAAGTGCTTTTCAGTACTTCGTGCTGCCACCGGGCATTTGTCTTCTGAGACCTGCCCCTCTGAACCTGGACATCGTACCTGCAGAGAAATCAGACAGCATAACCCATCAAGGTGGGTGCCAGGAAACAGGATCTAAAAACTACCCACAGCAACGGCGCCTTTCCAGGAGGGCTAAATGCAGCAGAGCACAGACATAATGTCAACATCTCTCAGTGAACAAATTTAATTCCTGGCATGGCTGGCTGACTCATGCCCTTTCTTTACCTCCCCTTCCCTCCTTTCCTCCTCCCCTCCCTCCCTCGCTCTCCCCTTCCCCCCTCTCTCCCTCTCCCCTCCCTCCCTTCCTCCCTCCCTCCTTTCCTCCCTCCCTCCCTCCTTCCCTCCCTCCCTCCCTCTTTCTTTCTTTCTTTCTTTCTTTCTTTCTTTTCTTTCTTTCTTTCTTTCTTTCTTTCTTTCTTTCTTTCTTTCTTTCTTTCTTTCTTTCTTTCTTCTCTTCCTTTCTTTCCTTCTTTTGTGCCAGTACTACGGCTGGAACTCAGAGCCTGGGAATTGTTAAGAGCTCTTTTACTCAAGGTTGGCACTCTGCCACTTGAGCCATAGTTCCACTTTGGCTTTTTATTGCTCAGCAGCAGATAAAAGTCTCACAGACTTTCCTGCCTCGGCTGCGTTGCTAGTATTACAGGTGTGAGCCTAGTACCTGGACTTTCATTTTTAACTAATTAATGCTTGTTTGTTTTCCTTTTCAGATTTAATTTGATTTTTGAATTTGCATACACTAGAAATACAAGGGGGCTATATTGTAATAATTCCATACATGCATACAGTGTGCTTTGAATAAGTCCACTTACTCCATTCCATTATATTCCCAGTCCTCATCTTTTCTGCCCCCTTTTCAAATAGAATTTGAGGGGCTAAATAAGCTGTCTTCAAATATATGTGTGTATGCATGTGAATATGTATGTGTACATATGTGTATATGTGCGTGTACCTTGATTCTCTTTACTGCACACTAACTTTTCCTTTCCAATCCCCTCTAGACAGTCCTCATTTTACATTTATGTCCTGTATTGTTATTAATCATCATTATCACTTCAGCTCTGTATTCCACAAATTAGCAAGAACATACAGAATTTGACTTAACTAAGTCAACATAATGACTCCAATTCAAATATATTAAAAAGATTATATTTTCTTTCAAATGTGAACTTAGCACCTATGTTAAAAATCATTTGGCTTTTGGTGTGTAGGTTCACTTCTATTGATCTATTATTCCATTGATCTATGGATGTCAGGTGGCATAATACTTCCTGCCATTCTTTTTGCACAATTGCTTTGCTTATTTGGGAGTTCTTCGGGTTGTGCATACATTTTAGAACTATTTTTGTGGGGCTTTTTCTTCTAGTTTTGCGAAGACTCCCATTGGGTAACAAACTGTACAAGAAATGTACCCAAGGCCTAACGTATGAAACTGTAATCTCTCTGTACATCACTTTGACAATAAATAAGAATAAAATTGTTTAAAAGACTCCCATTGGCATTTTGAAAGGGATTTCATTAAATCTGTAAATCACTTTGGGTACTTTGGACCTTTTAACATCAATTTATGAACACAGGATATCTCTACATTTTTGTGTCCTCTACTCAGCATTGGTAATACTTGTAAAAGGAATCTTTTAAGCCATCTAGACTGGGGCTAACCTGGATTGTCCTGGGTCCCCTAACTTCAAGGACCTGTACAGTCCTAAGAAGAAGGGAGGTGTGTTACAGATCCATGCTGAGTCTAAAACAGATGTCAAAATTCAAGTCTGTCACACCAGCCTACAGTTGTCTGATGGTGGATCTTGTCTGGGGGTGTCCATCTATGAGCTCCAACTTGTGCATGGAGCCTTCTGTTTCTACCAGGAGCTGTGTCTCAGCCCAGAGGGCCTGACGCTTGGTTCCAAGATTAATCTTTGTGCTTACTTCCATGTTGTGCTCCCCAGAAGCTTGAGTGTTGCTCCCACTCTGCTCCCTGAGGTTGGAGGAGGGATGGAGGCAGTCAGCTCCAGGAGTTCGGCTATCACTTCCCTGTAGTATTCATCCTGGCTCCCACTGTATCACAATGCTTGTCCTTGCCTTTACTTCCATTCTTTTCCTCTCATTAGGTTGTTGGTAGAGAGTAAAGAAGGGAAAGAGAAACAGAGAATGTAGACATCTGTGGTGCTGGGACTGTTTACACATTTGACTTTGTAATAAGCGTCTCCTTACATCTATATGGTTCCTAGACAATGTTGGAAGAGGGCAAACACAAACTCTAAACTCTTTGATTTTTTTGTAGGTTTGATAATTTCTTGCAAATTATGTCTCTTTTTTTCTTTTTGTCTGGGTGCTGTCCCTGAGCGTTTTAGCTCAAGGCTAGAGTTCTAGAGCTATAGCTCTACTTCTAGCTTAAAAAATTGTTATTATAAAAGTGATGTACAAGCGGGTCACAGTTATGTAAGTCACGTGAAGAGTACATTTCTTTCTTTCTTTCTTTCTTTCTTTTTCTTCTTTCTTTCTTTCTTTCTTTCTTTCTTTCTTTCTTTCTTTCTTTCTTTCTTTCTTTCTTTCTTTCTTTCTTTCTTTCTTTCTTTCTTTCATTCTTTCTTTTTTGTTTTGCAAGTCCTGGGGCTTGGACTCAGTGCCTGAGCACTGTCCCTGGCTTCTTTTTGCTCAAGGCTAGCACTCTGCCACTTGAGCCACAGCGCCACTTCTGGCCATTTTCTGTATATGTGGTGCTGGGGAATCGAACCCAGGGCCTCATGTATATGAGGCAGGCACTCTTGCCACTAGGCCATATCCCCAGCCCAAGAGTACCTTTCTTTTTGGAAAATGTCATCCCTTCCTTTGCTTTCTCCAGTGTTTCCCTCCATCTCCACTCACAATTGACAAGTTATATAGTTCATTTTCAACAGTGTCTAGTGAGTACAACTGCTGCATTTTTTTTCCAGTCCCGAGGCTCAAACTCGGCCTGGGCAGTGTCCCTGAGCTCCTTTTTGTTCAAGGCTAGCACTCTACCACTTGAGCCTCACAGTACCACTTGCTTTTTCAGTGTAGTTTATTGGAGATAAATGCCTCACAGACTTTTCTGCCCGGTTTGGCTTCGAATCCATGATCCTCAGATCTTAGACCCTTACTATCTGGGATTACAGGCATTAGCCACTTGTGCCCAGCACGACTGCTGTCTTTGTTCAACTGCTGTACGTCTAGATTTTTGAGGATTAATTGGAGATAAGAATTCATGGTTTTTCCTGCCCAGGGTGGCTATGACCCACAATTCTCAGATCCTAGCTTCCTCAATAGCTAGGATAACAAGCATGAGCCAATGATGCATAGCAGTAAATGGAATCTTTGAACTTCCTGCAAAGTGAGGCATGAAGCTCACTCAATTTGCTGACCTTTACTGAATAGTGCCCCGGAGGGAGATGCTTCATGGGCCTGGCCTACTTGGAGGGCTCACCTCAGGGGTAGAACCCACAGCAATAATCAGGACTCTGAAGATGGACTGGGCCTCATTCCTGGACATGTCCCAATAAGGGACATATCAGAACAGCAGGACAGGACAATGCGTATAAATAACAAGACCTTTCCTCTCTCCTGGCTCCTTCTCCATATACTGAGCATAGCTGGTTTGGAGTGCAGAGAACTGAAGATAAAAGGCATGGTCTCAACAGAGAAGCTGGGAATGTAAAAGGAGATGATTTGGGATCAGATGATTCTGAAGCTGGAAACACAAAGGTAGCCTATCTTCAAGAATGCATTGATTTCACTTTTCCTTTCTCAGCATCAATCCCAGTGGATTGCCATGCTTGAGCAAATGAACTCCCAACAACAAAAACTATGTTTTTCAGACATTAACACGATCACAACTGCCCCTTAAGCACAAGTGCATTCTGTTGTGTGTTTTACTAGACTGAAGGAGTGGTTGACTTACATCAAGCCCAAGTGTGCTCTTGCTTTTATGCTTAGAAGGAATATTCCTTGCTTGGTTTCTTTTGCACACGAAATGCAGCTGAGGTAATTTCCTGCTCTAGGTTGTCAGACGAGCTAGACACTTTGTTTACGTGGGGTGATATTTTGGTTACTTGTCTCTTGACAGCACTTTGGAGAAATCACACTTGGAGCTTGGATGTAACAGAGAAAATGAAGTCCAGCGATTCCAAGACAACCTGAGAGCTGTGCTTAGATATGGGGCATGTCAGTTATAATCCAACTTCACATCAACTCCACTACAGGGAGCTCCCAATATCCTCTCTCCTCCCAGAGATGTGATGCTTGGTTATGCACTGGTCTGGTACTGAGTATCTGGCCCAACATGGCAGTAGCATTTTCTAGAGAAGGGAGGAGAGGAACATGAAGCTGATGTCTGAGCTCCTATGCTACACTACAATCTCACTGCAATCCTCAGAATGAACGTATGCTATAGAAAACGTTGGTCTTTGTTATAGGTGCGGAAATGGCACTTGAAGTGGATTCATCACTAACTGTGAATGCTCTCAGCTTTGCTTTCTCCTTCACTCCTACACAGCTGCTGTCATACCTCAGGTCCTAGACAAACATTCAAAACTGTGAAGGACCTCTGACTTTACCCTATTTGCTAGTTAGTAAGTCAACCTACTATAGTTTACTATGTGGAAAGAAAACACTGGACTTTTGGTATGGAGGTCAAGGGAGGCTGTCAGGTCATGTGAGCTTTGTGTTCCTGGCAGTCATCTTCCCACCGATGCTGCTCAGGAGGTATCTGGGCCTGCATCATAACCCAGAAATTCTCAGATCAGGGCACTCAAACCTTGTCTACAGTTGGGCAGTAAACAGACCTCATCCTTTTAACTTGTTATGTGGTCCAGTCCCTTTTGTGCTACTATAACAGAATCTCTGAGATGGGATAATTTATAATCAAGAGAATTATTGGCCCACCATTCTTGGGGCTGGTGGGGAGAAGGACTTTCAGTACTGTCATGGAGAGACAGGTTTGGAGAGGCAGAGTGGTTTGCTAGTTCTCAAGCCCCAGTCTGACACTGAGGCTCCTGCTTTTATTATGTAACATTGGAAGGATCTTTATTCTCTGCTATCCTTACCTTATGGTGTGTGTGTGTGTGTGTGTGTGTGTGTGTGTGTGTGTGTGTGTGTGTGCATATAGGTGCATATTTGAATTTAACCTATGTTGTATACATATATGGACATATACATGTATGGACATATCTATCCATCATGCTATTTTGGTACATATTTTGTGCTACTGAGGTTTGAACTTGTTAGGGAGGTGCTCTACTATTGGAGTCATGCCTCTATAGCTTTTTCAGATAGAGTCTCACACTTTTGCCTGTGGCGGATATTGGAATGTTATTCTCCTACTTGTGTCTCCCATGGAGATGGGACTACAGGTAGCCTTTTGGTCCTGGGGCTTGGGCTCAGGTATTGTCCCTTGAGCTTTCTTGCTCAAGGTTCATGCTTTGCCACTTGAACCAGAGCTCCACTTCTGGCTTTGGGGTGGTTAATTGGAGACAAGAATTTTGTGGACTTTCTTGCCTAGGCTGGCTTTGAACCATGATCACCAGAGCCCAGCTAGGATTAAAGGAGATAGCCACTGACACCTGGTTCACCTAATATTTTTTTTGATGAACTATAGTTTAAGTCCTTTCCTTCCCTTTACCTTCCCTCTCCCCTTACTTTCCCCTTTTCCCTTCCACTTTCCTTTCCTTCTTTTCTTTTCCTCCCTTCCTTCCTTGCCAAGGCATGCCAAGGCCTTGTGCATGCTAGACAAGCACTCTAACACAGAGCTACATCCTTAGTCCCAAAAATGTTTTGTATACATGAAGCCCTGGGTTCAATTCCCCAGCACCACATATATACAAAAGGCCAGAAGTGGTGCTGTGGCTCAAGTGGCAGAGTGCTAGCCTTGAGCAAAAAGAAGCCAGAGACAGTGCTCAGGCCCTGAGTTCAAGGCCCAGAACTGGCGAAAATAAATAAATAAATAAACACAGAGAACAAAGGGGCATGGTCTCCTTGATATATTACTGTTAGAGAAATCAAAGAGGACACAAGGAGATGGAAAAACCTCCCATGCTCATGGGTAGGCAGAATCAATATAGTGAAAATGCCCATATTGCCCCAAATGCGATACAAATTCAATGCAATCCCCATCAAGATCCCAGTTACAATCTTCACTGAAATAGAGAAAACAACCCATAAATTCATATGGAAGAGCAAAAGACCTAGAATAGCCAAAGCAATTCTAGGCAAAAGAATACCAGACTTCAAGCTCTATTATAGAGCCATCATAGCAAAGAGAGCCTGGTATTGGTAGGAAAATAGACCTGAAGACCTTGAAACTACTGAAGGTCAGAGCAGAAAAGACGTTAGAACTTAAAGACACAGGAAGGACCTTCCTGAATATAGTCCCAGGGGCACAACACATAGGGGAGAGTCTCAACAAATGGGACTATGACAAAATAAAAAGTTTCGGCACAGCTAAAGACATAGCCACCAATCTAGAAAGACAGCCAACCATATGGGAAAGGATTTTCACCTTCACAGCAACAGACAGAGGCCTAATATCCGTCATCTACAGAGAACACAAAAACTAACCCCCTCCAAACCCAGGAAACCAATTATTAAATGGGCAAAGGAGCTAAAGAGAGACTTCACAGGAGAAGAGATACGAATGGCAAAGAAACATATGAGGAAATGTTCAACATCCCTGGCAGTAAAGGAAATGCAAATAAAAACAACCCAGAGATACCACCTCACTCCAGTTAGAATGGCCTATACTCTGAACTCGGGCAACAACAAATGCTGGAGGGCATGCGGGGAAAGAGGAGCCCGTCTCCACTGTTGGTGGGAGGGCAAATTAGTACAACCGCTTTGAAAACAGTATGGATGTTCCTCAAAAAACTCAGCATAGACATACCCTATGACCCAGCCATACCACTCCTAGGCATCTATCCTGAACAACAGGTCTCAGGATATCCAAAAGACATATGCATATCCATGTTTATCGCTGCTCAATTTACAATAGGCAAAATATGGAAACAACCCAGATGCCCCACTGCAGATGAATGAATACAAAAATTGTGGTCCCTATACACAATGGATACTACATAGGAAATAGAAATGATAAAACATTGGTATTCGTAGGGAAATGGCCAGAACTTGAACAAATAATGTTGAGCGAGACAAGCCTAGAACACAGAGAACAAAGGGGCATGGTCTCCTTGATATATTACTGTCAGAGTGTGTGTGTGAGGAGGAGGGGGAAGACAGTGGAGACCAGGTCTGCGAAACAAAAAACTATTCAAATGGTATTTCCACAGGTTTCCGTCATCGACCTTCCATTATGCATCTAAAACCAAACCACTACTACACATAAAAAGGTTTAGAATAGACCTATGAGTGGATCACAAAGGCTCAACAGCTATGTACATATGATCATATAAGATGAGGATAAGCAAAAACAACTCCAAGAGAAGAACCCAGGAAGATTCTATTGTTGACATTACATGTAAAGTTCTAGGTCAATTTCCTTTGGCCTATGCCACGTGGTTACTGTATATGATTTCGGTACACTGGGTATTTTATATCTGCCTACCTGATCTAGGGAAGGAAAAGAAAAACGAGGGTTTAAGATATCACAAGAAATGTATTCACTGCCTTATCACGTAATTGTACACCTTTTGCACAACACCTTGTCAACAAAATTTAGTTAATAAAAAAACTAAATAATTAAATAAAAACATTTTGTAGCACAATAGTTGGGGAAGAAAGGGTGCTTGTAGGATGAACCAAGTTCATTCTAACTAAGGGACTGTGTCTTAAATCTATTCTCTCCACAAGTTTCGTCTTCATCTGAGATTGAAGTTGTCAGAGGGGAGTGGTTTATTTAGTGTTTTGTGATGACTCTGGCTTACAACACACTGTCATGTAGGTATCCGGAGAAAACCCATGTAAGCTGGGAAGCAACGCGAGTGTTGGTAGTTTCTTTGTTTTGATCAGTTCAGGAGTTCTTAGACTGTTACCCAGTAGTAGCATCTGCAGGGAGGTGTGACCTATCTGAAAGAATCTATGATCCTTGTGGGTCATATATTGAAATTATATCAAGTCATCTGAAAATAAAGTCTATGGGTTTACTCTGTAGATTTCAGTACCTAAAAGAATGACCACATAAAGCAGTCCATTCAATAAAGGAGGAACAAAGGAAAGGAGCTAATATTTCTCAAGTATCAGACACTATGGTAAGGGATTTACATATTATATCTTGTTTAATCCTCACAGTAACACTACTGAGTGAATATTACTATCTTTGTGTTTAAGAAGAAGGTGAGAACTTAATGAAAGGCATGCAGTGAGAAAAAAAAGAATAATCACTTAGTAGGAAATACTTTCAAATTCAAGCCAAACTAAAATTGCATTTCAAATGTATTATCGTGCATTATAATCATATAATGTAGTATAATCATATTTCCAGTCTAAGAATTCCTATCAATAATTACCAAGAATCATGCAAGAATTATAAGCACTAGAATGACAAGCCAAGTTTCCAGACTTAATAATTTTACTTTAAAAAAGTACATGCAAATTTCAAAATAGCATAGAAATTAAATGACATCATACAGATAAACTTTCTTTTTTTTTTTATTATTCTTTCAATCCTTTTTTTTTTTTTTTGGCCAGTCCTGGGCCTTGGACTCAGGGCCTGAGCACTGTCCCTGGCTTCTTCACGCTCAAGGCTAGCACTCTGCCACTTGAGCCACAGCGCCGCTTCTGGCCGTTTTCTGTATATGTGGTGCTGGGGAATCGAACCTAGGGCCTCGTGTATCCGAGGCAGGCACTCTTGCCACTAGGCTATATCCCCAGCCCCAGATAAACTTTCTAAGTCTCGTTTTAAGGCTTTTCCAATTTTAAATACATCCCGGTGGGGAGTTTTGGAAATATCAAACAAATCATCACATTGCCCATTTTACCGTCAGGTTTCCAGTTTCTAGCAGCAAGGAACAGACAGATAGGCCTGTCCTACAGAATGCCCATTTTACCATCAGGTTTCCAGTGTCCAGCAGCAAGGAACAGACAGAGAGGCCTGTCCTACAGAATGGGTATATACACATCTGAGTCCTTCGGGCTCCATCAACTGCCTTTGTGACAGCTCAGTCTTTTTCTACCACGTGTGCACTTGCCCCCGGGGCCTGCCTCACCATGCATGGACCAGCTAAGCTGCACCTTTGCCAGTTCACCCCTCAACCCCGAAGATAGGCACACAGGCCCATCCTAAGTTTTCCTGTTCTTTCCTTTTGATGTCTGACTGAGAAGCCCGAAGCAGTTCTTTAACAGTGATACAAATTAATACCCAAATTTCTGACATTTAGCCTCAAATTAGTAAACAGGGCAGGGGAATAAATTTCAAATTCCCAATGCCTGTGCTAAGCCAGATAACTTGATTACAGTGCAAACAGCCTAACACGTTAAGATACCAATATTTTGCAACTGCAAATTAAAGACATTTTTTTGATGAAACTACAATTCCTCTTTCAAGCAATGCAAAAATCCTTGAAAACATTTGGTAGCACTGAAACCTGATGACCGTTTTGGCGTTTGTATGGAAATTCAACCATTTGTACATCAGACTGAAAATTTTAATCTTGAATATGTTCACACTCATATAGACACACTCACATACATTTGCCCAAAAGATCCTCAAGCGAGCAAAGTAAATATGGGCCACACATTTTTCAGTGGCATTTTTTTTGCCAATCTTGCAAATCACCAAGACTTAAGAGAAAACCTTTTAAACAAATGACTTTGGCATTGTAAGGCCTCATTTACCAGGGATGGCTTCTGTAGCAAGGCATTTTAAGACACCAAATAGTTTTTGGTTGAAGAAGTCTGGGTGGCGATCCCCTCAAATACTTGACTTGCGTCCTTAGGTCAGTTTTGACAAGAGCATGTTGAATTATCACTTTACCTTTGAATACCTTCATCTGGGGAAAGAAGGTGGATATCTGATCTCTTAGCCGACCAGGTGTCCTGCCTGAGTTTTGACAATTTAAGCCAGGAGTACTTTACAATTTCAATTTATTCTGAGACTGAGATTTTCCAACATTTGTAATCAGGCCCTAAGTGGCATGTACCCTTAAAACGGCCCCATAATAGAAGGGCCGTCCTGGTCCATTGACATGAATAAAAGCACAATTCTCAATCATTACTGAGTTGGACTAAAGAGGCTTCTCTATCTACTGTTGTTATATCATTTTAAAATATTGTATTTTCATTTGGCTTGTCAAAATTTGAAGGCAACTTCCCAAATATATATCACTTTTGCACAAGGATGGTGGGAGTTGAATTGAAATAAAATCACGTTTCAGAGAGCTGACTGGGCTGGGAGAGAAAATTGCTGGCAGAATTATTGCCTGTTAACCCCAAAGCACGGAATCTTTCAACAGTGAAGAGAGGGAGCACCTGTAAGAAAGGGAGAATGGGAGGGGAAGGAAAGTGGTGACGGCATACAGAAAAGAAGGGGAGGAGGAGAAGTAGGATCAAAGACAACCTGAAAGTCAGAGCAAGGAATTAGCTCAGGGGTAGAGCACTTGCATAGAATTCCTAAGGTTCAAGGTTCGAGTCCTAAGCTAGGGCTAGAGATAGGCTAGGTGTAGAGTTAGGCTAGGGCTAGAGATAGGCTAGGGCTAGAGGTAGGAGAGGGCTAGAGGTAGGCTAGGGCTAGAGGTAGGACAGGAAAGGTGAGAGAGTAGGACAAGGTATAGGTAGGAGAGGGTAGAGGTAGGAAAGTGTAGGACAGGACTAGCGGTAGGACAGGAAAGAGTAGGCAGAGTAGGCAGAGTAGACAGAGTAAGCAGCGAGTAGGTAGAGTAGACAGATTAGGCAGAGTAGGCAGAGTAGGCAGAGTGAATACCATGTCCTTTCTTGAGAAGGGATCTGGGTGATATCTTGGAGTGCTACAGAGCAGTATCAGGATGGAGTGCTACAGACCAGTATCAGGATTTGCTCAGTTGCTGTCCTCACCATCCTAGTTCTCGGTCGTTCCCTCACTCACTGATCTTATTGTCTGTTCTCTTCCCTTTCTAGTCTACCAGTGTTAAGCAATGCCAGTAATGACAGAACCATCACAAATGCTGGATGTGAATATCTGCTGACTTTCTTCTGCTCTTCTTCTTTTAGAGGGAAGAAAATCTAATTAGGGTTGTGCTTTTCCTAGATTGTTAGGGTAAGGTTACTTTTTAGAACATTTTCTTGAGATTGAATAGACTACCATTTCTAAATCTATATTACTAATCTTGGTGATCTGTAAAACACAGATACATTCTGGTTTTTAAGTATGGAGAATGTGATGAATCCTTGGATCATAGCTGACAGGACCACCAAGGGATAGAGTCAACTAACTTGGGAAGATTTCCAAGACAGGACTGGGTCTAACCTCAAAGCAAAATAACGAGCCCAGAACATAGATCCAAAAAGACATGTGTACCCACATCTATAGGAGATTTGGAGGCTCTAAGCAAAATAACAAATTGTCCTATGTTTGTATCTTTATTTTTCCCCTCCGCAAATCGCCAAATGGTTACCCTTCTCTTTTGCCATCTTCAAGAGTTACACCTTTAGAGAGAGAAAAGATCCTTTAAAAGATGTGTGCTTTGGATGTATTTGGACCAACTAGACTATTTCATGATGAGACTTAAATGTTCTCTTGGTGATTCATCCATAAATCTTGCGCCTTTTATTAGCTCCCATTTGCCCTTTGACTCTGGGCCTACAGAGTTCAGAGGCTTGTTGTTGTACCAGATCATGAGTTTCCTTCTGACATTTGATTTGATTTATAAAGTAACGTCAGTTTGGGGCATTGTCCTCAAGTAATTAGAGGGCATAGCTTCGTGTAGTTGGATTAGTTCTTGTTCTCCTTCGGTTTGGAATGACATACTTGCCATTGTCATTATCTACCTTTGCCCTGCATTCAGAATCCCTTTAGTACCAAATTAAAGTGGAATTACTTCATAACTTGCATGAAAGCAGGGGAAATTCCCCTGCCATCTGATTCATCTTATTAGCATACATAAATTGTACAAGAAGGTTTCATTGTGATATTTCCATTGGTGCCCACATTGTACTCTGAACAACCTTACCTCCTTCCCTTCTGCCCTCTTTTGTGAAGGTGTTTGCTGGTTTTCACTATGCTATCTTGATATACAACACATTTTGATCTTGTTTATGCCTCAGAATTATTCCCTTTTCTCCTCCCCTGGTCAGTCTCCATCTTAAGTTCATGGTTATCATTTTAGATCTAGCTTCTACATATGAGTAAAACAATGAGTGAGTCACTGACCCAGAAATGCCACAAATCAAAGAAAGGAAGGACAAATGGGACTGCATCAAATTACAGAGCTTCTGCAAGGCAAAGGACATAGCTCGCAAGATAAACAGAAAGCATACAGATTGGGAAAACATCTTTACCGGCCATTCAATGGACAAAGGCCTCATATCTGAAATATATGCAGAATTGAAAAAATTACATTCCTCCAAAACAAATCCACAAAGAACCAATAGCCCTCTCAACAAGTGGGCTAAATACTTAAAAAGAGACTTCTCTGATGATGAAATGAGGATGGCCAAGAGAAATATAAAAAAGTGCTCTACATCACTAACCCTAAAAGAAATGCAAATCCAAACAACATTGAGATTCCATTTCACCCCAGTAAGAATGACCTATATGAAGAAAACTAGCAAGAACAAATGCTGGAGGGGATGTGGCCAAAAGGAAACCTGACTTCATTGTTGGTGGGAATGTAAACTGACCCCAGGCCCCAGGCCTCAGGCCCCAGACCCCAGACCCCATGCCCGATGCCTCAGTTTACACAGAACCCAGACTCCAGTCCCCAGGCCTCAGTTTACCCAGGCTCCAGACCTCAGTTTCCCAGTTCCCAGTCCCAATGCCCCAGGCCTCAGTTTAACCAGGCCTCAGGCCCCAGACCCCAGTCCCCAGGCCACTGACCTCAGATTACCCAGGTCCCAGACCCCAGGCCTCAGTTTTCCCAGGCCTCAGGCCACTGACCCCATCCCCAGGCCTCAGTTTACCCAGGCCCCAGACCCCAGGTCCCTGGAATCAGTTTAACCGGGCCTGATGCCTCGGGCCCCAGACCGCAGGCCCTGGCCTCAGGTTACCCAGGCCACACACACCAAGCCTCAGTTTACCCAATGCTCAGGCCCTACACCCCAGACCCGAGGCCCCAGGCCTCAGCATACCCAGGCCCCAGAGCCCAGGCTTCAGTTTACACAGACCCCAGGCCCCAGGCCTCAGTTTACCTAGGCCCCCGACCCCAGTCCTTAGGCACCAGAGGCATAAGGCCTCAGTTTATCCAGGTCTCAGGCACCAAACTCAAGGAACAGGCCACAGGCATCAGTTTAACCAGAACGCAGATCCCATGCCCCAGGCCTCAGTTTACCCAGGCCCCAGGCCCCAGGCCCCAGGCCCCAGGATCCAGTTTACCCATGTCTCAGGGCCAATACCCCAGACCCCATGGCCAAGGCCACAGTTTAACCAGGCCCCAGACCCCAGACCCGAGGCCCCAGTCCACAGACCCCAGGCCACACCCCTCAGGCCCCAGAAACCAGACCCCAGGCTCCAGGCCTAAGTTTACTCAGGCCTCTTGCTCAACACCGTAGACCCCAGGCCCCATGCCCCAGGCCCCAGATACCAGACTCCAGGCGCCAGGCTTCAGTTTACCAGACTCCAGGCCCTAGAACCCAGGCCCCAGGCCCCAGGTCTCGGATCCAGACCCCAGACCCCAGGCCTCAGTTAACCCAGGCCTAAGGCCTGAGACCCCAGACCCCAGGCAACAGGCTTCAGTTTACCAAGGCCCCAGACCCCAGGCCCCAGGCCTCAGTTTACCCACACCCAGACCCCAGGCCCAAGGCCTCAGTTTACCCAGGCTCAGTCACCACACCGCAGACCCCAGGCCCAAGGCCTCAGTTGACCCAGGACCCAGACCCAAGGCCCTAGTCCTCAGACCCCAGGACCCAGGCCTCAGTTTACCCAAGGCTCAGCCCTCAGTCCCAGGCCTCAATTTATCCATGCCCTAGTCCCCAGGCCTCAGACCTCAAGCCCCAGCCCCCAGAAAACAGAACCCAGGCCTCAAGCGCTGGCCCCCAGGCCCCAGGCCCCAGGCCATAGGCCCAAGACACCATACCCCAGAACCATGGCCTCAGTTAACCCAGCTGCCAGAACCCAGGCACCAGGCCTCAGTTTGCCCAGGCCTCAGGCCACAGACCCCAGACCCCAGGCCTCAGTTTACCCAGGTCACAGAACCCAGGCCTCAGTTTACCCAGGGCTCAGGCCCCAGCCCCCAGACCCAAGGCCCCAGGCCTCAGGTTACCCTGGCTCTAGACCACAGGCACTAGGCCTCAGTTGACCTAGGCCTCAGGCCCAGACTCCAGACCCAAAGCCCCGGGCCTCAGTTTACCCAGGCCCCAGACCCCAGGCCTCAGGCCCCAGACCCAAGTCCCAGGCCCCAGGCCTCACTATAACCAGGCCCCAGACCCCACGTCCCAGTCCTCAGGGCCCAGAACCCAGACCGCATGGTCAAGGCCACAGTTTATTCAGGCCCCAGACCCCAGGCCTCTGTTTACTCAGGGTCCAGACCCCACGTCACAGGCCTGAGTTTACCCAGGACCCAGACCTCAGGCCCCAGGCCACAGTTTACCCAGGCCCCAGAGCCCAGGCATCAATTTACCCAGGCCCCAGACCAAAGGTCTCAGTGTACCCAGACCTCAGGCCACAGACCCCAGATCCGAGACCCCAGGACTCAGTTTGCCCAGGCCCAAGACCCCAGGCTTAAAGCCCCAGAACCCAGGCCTCAGGCCCCAGACCACAGAATCAAGGCCCCAGGCCTGAGTTAACCCAGGTCCCAGTCCCCAGGCCCCAGGCCTCAGTTTACCAAGTCCCCAGAACCAAGGCCCTAGGCCTCAGTTTTCCCAGGCCCCAGATCCCAGATCCCAGGCCTCACGTTTCCCAAGATTCAGGCCCCAGGCCCCAGGCCCCAGGACCCAGGCCTCAGTTTACCCAGATCCAAGACCCCAGGCCCCTGTCCCCAGGCCTCAAGCCCCAGACCCCAAACCCTAGACCCCGGCCCCAGCCTCAACCTCAGACACCAGACAACAGGCCCCAGGCCTCAGTTAACCCAGGACACAGACCCTAGGCCTAAGTTTACCAAGGCCCTAGACAGCAGGCCTCAGTTTACCCAGAACTCAGGCCCCAGTCCCCGACTGCAAAACCCAGGCCCCAGGCCTCAGTTTACCCAGACCCTAGGCCACAGATCACAGGCCCCAGACCTCAGAACCCAGGCCTCAGTTTACCCAAACCCCAGACCCCAAGCCTCAGGCTTCAGTTTACCCCGACCCCACCCCAGACCCCAGGCCCCGATTCTAAACCCCAAACCCTAGGCCCGAGGACTCAGTTTACCAGGACCCCAGAACACAAACCCAGTCCTCCGTTAACACAGACCCCAGACCCCAAGCCCCAGAACCAGACCCCAGGTCCCAGGACTCATTATACACAGGCCCCAGAACCCCGGCCCCAGACTCCTGACCCCAGGGCCCAGACCCAGGCTGCAGACCCCAGGCTCCAGGCCACAGTTAACCCAGACCCCAGACCCCAAGCCCCATACCCAGACCCCAGGCACCAGGCCTCAGTTTACCCAGACTTCAGACCTCTGGCCTCAGTTTACCCAGGCCACAGACCCCAGGCCTCATGCCTCATTTTACACAGGCCCCAGGCCCCAGGCCCCAAATCCCACACCCCAGACCTCAAGCCCCAGGCCTCAGTTTACCAAGTCCCCAGAACCAAGGCCCCAGGCCTCAGTTTACACAGGCCCCAGATCCCAGATCCCAGGCCTCACATTTCCCAGGCTGCAGGCCCCAGAACCCAGGCCCCAGGGCACAGGCCTCAGTTTACCGAGATCCCAGACCCCAAGCCCCCGACCCCAGGCCTCAAGCCCCAGACACCAAACCCTAGACCCCACTCCCCAGGCCTCAACCCCAGACACCAGACACCAGGCCCCAGGCCTCACTTAACCCAGGACTCAGACCCCAGGTCTCAGTTTACCCAGGCACTAGACAGCAGGCCGCAGTTTACCTAGACCCCAGGCCCCAGTCTCCGGACCCCAGAACCCAGGCTCCAGGCCACAGTTTACCCAGTTCCAAGACCACAGACCACAGGCCCCAGACCTCAGAACCCAGGCCTCAGTTTACCAAACCTCAGGCCTCAGGCTCCAGGCCACAGTTTACCCAGACACTAGAACACAAACCACAGGCCCCAGACCTCAGAACCCAGGCCTCAGTTTACCAAACCCCAGGCCCCAGGCTCCAGGCCACAGTTTACCCAGACACTAGAACACAAACCACAGGCCCCAGACCTCAGAACCCAGGCCTCAGTTTACCAAACCCCAGGCCCCAGGCTCCAGGCCACAGTTTACCCCGACCTCACCCCAGATCCCATGCCCCAATTCTATACCCCGAACACTAGGCGCGAGGACTCAGATTGCCCAGACCCAAGAACCCAGGACCCAGACCCCAGACCCGAGGCCCCAGGCCTCATTTTACCCAGGCCCAACAACCCAGGCTTAAGGCCACAGAACCCAGGCCTCAGGCCCCAGACCCCAGACCCCAGGCCCCAGGCCTCAGGTTACCCAGGCATCAGGCCCCAGACCCCAGACCCGAGGCCCCAGCCCTCAGTTTACCCAGTCAGCAGACCCCTGGCCCCACCCCTCAGGCCCCAGAACCCAGAGCCCAGGCCCCAGGCCTATGATTACTCAGGCCTCCTGCTCAACACCCTAGACCCCAGGCCCAAGGCATCCAGCCCCAGATACCAGACCCCAGGCCCCAGGCTTCAGTATACCACACCTCAGGCCCCAGGTCTCAGGACCCAGACCCCAGACACAAGGCCCCAGGCCTCAGTTTACCCAAGACTGAGGCCCAAGGCCCCAGAACACAGGCCTAAGTTTACCCAGGCCCAACAACCCAGGCTTAAGGCCACAGACCCAGGCCTCAGGCCCCTGACCCCAGACCCCAGGCCACAGGACTCAGGGTACCCAGGCCTCAGGCCCCAGACCCCAGAAACGAAGCCCCATGCCTCAGTTTAATCAGTCCGCAAATCCCAGGCCCCACCCCTCAGGCCCCAGAACCCAGACCCCAGGCCCCTGGCCTATGTTTACTCAGGCCTCGTGGTCAACACACTAGACCCCAGGCCCCAGGCAATAGGCCCCAGATACCACACCCCAGGCCCCAGACATCAGTTTACCAGACCCCAGAGCCCAGACCCTAGGCCCCAGGCCTCAGTTTACCCAGGCCTCAGGCACAAGAACACAGACCCCAGGTTCCAGGCTTCAGTTTACCTAGGCCTCAGACACCAGGCCCCAGGACTCAGTTTACCCACACCCAGACCCCAGGGCCAAGACCTCAGTTTACCCAGGCTCAGGCCCCACACCCCAGACGCCAGGCACACGGCCTCAGTTGACCCAGGCCTCAGACCCCAGGCCCCAGTCCTCAGACCCCAGGGCCCAGGCCTCAGTTTACCCAGGCCTCAGGCCCCAGGCCCCAAGCCTCAATTTACCCAGGCCCCTCTCCCCAGGCCCCAGACCTCAAGCCCCAGGCCTCAGACTGCAGGCCCCAGTCGTCAAGCCCCGGCCCTCATTCACCTAGGAGATCTTCCCGGATGTACAGCTACTTACCCCTCTGGTGCTTACAGTACACAAATGAGCCTTTATCTCTCTTCCAGCACCACAAAGCAGAACCTGTCGAGGACAGCGTTGTTCACTCAATAGGGCCCAACCGGCCATTAGGCGTAACAAGTTTTAGCTGTTCTCATGCATCCAGGAGATATTCCCTGATAGACCGCTACTTACCCCGTTTTTGCGAACAGGACATAAATGAGCCTTTATCTCTCTTCCAGCACCACAAAGCAGATGCATTCGAGGACAGCGGAGTTCACTGGCTATGGCCGAACGGCCTACTTTAACAAGCTGCAGCTGCTCTCATTCACCAAGGATACATTCCGTGATGTACAGGTACTTACCCCAGTGGTGCGTACAGACACAATGAGCATTTTCTGTCTTCCACCACCACAAAGCATGTCTTATCTAGAACAGCTGTTTTCAATCGCTGTGGCCTGAAAGGCCTACCATAAGAAGATTCAGCTGTTCTCATTAGCCGAGGAGATATTTCCTGATGTACCACAACTCACCCCGGTGATGAGTACAGGTCATAAATGAGCCCTTCTCTATTCCAGCACCACAAAGCAGTTTCAATCGAAGACAGTGGAGTTTTAGCGCTTTGGCCCGAAGGCCTACCCAAGCAAGCTGCAGCTGTTCTCATTCACCGAGGAGATATTCCCTGATATACAGATACTTACCTGCGTTGTGCGTACATTACATCAATGAGCCTTTATCTCTCTTCCAGCACCATAAAGCAGATCCTATCGAGAACAGCGGAGTTCACTCGCTATGTCCCGACCAGGCTACCTTAACAAGCTGCAGCTGTTCTCATTCACCATGGAGATATTTCCTGGTATACAGCTACTTACCCCGCTGGTGCGAACAGGACACAAATGAGCCTTTATCTCTCTTCCAGCACCCCAAAGCCGATTCAATCTAGGACAGCGGAGTTTATTCTCTGTGGCCCCACAAGCCTAGCCTGTCAAGCTGCAGCTGTAATCATTCACCTCGGAGATATTTCCCGATATACAGCTACTTACCCCGGTGGTGTGTAGAGATTATAAATGAGCCTTGATCACTCTTCCAGCACCACCAAGCTGATCCAATCGAGGACAGAGGAGTTCACTGTCCATGGCCCGCCCTATCGGCCTACTCTAACAAGCTGCAGCTGTTCTCATTCACCAAGGAGATGTTACGTGATGTACAGTTAGTTACCCCGGTGGTGCATACAGGATGTAAATGAGCCTTTATCTCTCTTCCAGCACCACAACGCAGATTCAATCTAGGACAGCGGAGTTTACTCGCTATATCCCGACCAGGCTACCTTAACAAGCTGCAGGGTACAGAGCAGCAGCTGTTCTCATTCACTCACAAGATAGTCCCTGATATAGGGCAACTTACCCCACTGGTGCCTACAGGACACAAGTGAGCCTTTATCTCTCTTCCTGCAACACTAAGCACATTCTACCTCTGAGAACAGCGGGGGTCACTCTCTAAGTACCGACCAGCGTACATGAACAAGCTGTTGTTGTACTAATTCACCGTGGAGATACTTCCTAATATTTCCTACGTACCCCGCTGGTGCTTACAGGACACAAATGAGCCTTTATCTCTCTTCCCTCAGCACAAATCTGATTCAATCGAGGACAGGGGAGTTCACTCGCTATGGCCTGAACGGCCTAACTGAACTAGCTGCATCTGTTCTCAATCACCGAGGAGATATTCCCGGATGTACAGCTACTTACCCCTCTGGTGCTTACAGTACACAAATGAGACTTTATCTCTTTTCCAGCACCACAAAGCAGAACCTGTCGAGAACAGCGTCATTCACTCAATAGGGCGCGACTGGCCTACTAGGCGTCACAAGTTGTAGCTGTTATCATTCACCCAGGAGATATTCCCTGATAGACTGCTACTTACCCCGTTGTTGTGAACAGGACATAAAGGAGCTGCAGCTGTAATGATACACCTCCGAGATATTTCCTGATATACAGCTACTTACCTGGGTGGTGTGTAGAGATTATAAATCAGCCTTGATCACTCTTCAAGCACCACAAACTGATCCAATCGAGGACAGACGTGTTCACTGTCCATGGCCTGCCCTATCGGCCTACTCTATCAAGCTGCAGCTGTTCTCATTCACCAAGGAGATGTTACGTGATGTACAGGTAGTTACCCCGGTGTTGCATATAGGATGTAGTTCCTAAAATCGCTATTTTCTCGCTTCTCTCAACACAAACCTGATTCTTTTGAGGAGTTTCCAGTACATTACCCTTTCCTCGAACTACTTACCTTAACAAGCAACAGCTGTTCTCAATCGAGAAGGGATATACCCTGATATACAGATGCCAACCCCGTTCTTAAGTTTAGTTCCTAAATGAGCTTTCATCTCTCTTCCCTCACCACCAACCAGATTCTTATGATGGGGTTTCCAGTACATTAACAACTCCAGGAAGTACTTAATTTACTAAGCTTATGCTATTTTATTCTCAGAGGAGTTATTTGCTGATACAAAGTTACCTACCCAGTATGTTCATGTAGTTCCTAAATGAGCTTTCCTCTCTCTTCCCTAACGACCAACCCGATTCTTTAGAGAATTTTCCAGAGCATTAACCATTCCACGAACTACTTACCTTAACAAGCAACAGCTGTTCTTAATCGAGAAGGGATATTCTCTGATATACAGCTGCCAACCCCTTTCGGAAGTGTCGTTCCTAAATGAGCTTTCATCTCTCTTCCCTCACCACAAAGCAGATTCTATTGAGGAGTTTCCAGTACATTAACCATTCCAAGAAGTACTTAATTTACTAAGCCACTGCTATTCTTATTCTCAGAGGAGATATTTACTGGTATACAGTTTGCTACACAATAGTTCCTAAATGAGCTTTCATCTCAATTCTCTCACCACCAACCAGATTCTTTTGAGGAGTTTCCAGTATATTAACCATTCCAAGAATTAATTAATTTACTAAGCTACTGCTATACTTATTCACAGAGATGATATTTCCTGATATACAGTTACCTACCCAGTATGTTCATGTAGTTCCAAATGAGCATTCATCTCTCTTCCCTCACCAAAGAGCGTATTCTTCTGAGGAGTTTTCAGTACATTAACCATTCCAAGAAGAACTTAATTTACTAAGCTACTGCTATTCTTATTGTAGGGGAGATATTTACTGATATACAGTTACCTACCCAGTATGTTCATGTAGTTCCTAAATGAGCTTTCATCATTCTTCCCTCACCACCAACCAGATTCTTTTGAGGAGTTTCCAGTACATTAACCTTTCCACTAACTACTTACCTTAAGAAGCAACAGCTGTTCTTAATCGAGAAGGGATATTCTGTGATATACAGCTGCCAACCCCGTTCGTAAGTGTAGTTCTTAAATGAGCTTTTACATCTTTTCCCTCACCACAAAGCAGATTATTTTGAGGAGTTTCCAGTACATTAACTATACCAGGAAGTATTTAATTTACTAAGCTACTGCTATTCTTATTCTCAGGGGAAATATTTACTGATAAACTGCTGCCTACCCCGTTCGTAAGTGTAGTTCCTAACAGAACTTTGATCTCTCTTCACTCACCACAAATCAGATCCTTTTGAGGAGTTTCCAGTACATTAACCTTTCCATAACTACTTACCTTAAAAACCAACACCTGTTATTATCAGAAGGGATAGTGCCTGATATACAGCTGCCTACCATCTTCGTAAGTGTAGTTCCTAAATGAGCTTTTATCTCTGCTCCCTCAACACAAAGCAGATTCTTTTGAGGAGTTTCTAGTACATTAACCATTGCTCGATCTAATTACCTTAACAAGGTCCAGCTGTTCAGATTCTCAGAAGGGATACTCCCTGATATATAGCTGCCTACCACCTTCCTAAATGTAGTTAGTGAAGAGCATTTTTCTCTGTTGCCTCACCACAAAGCAGATAGTTTTGAGGAGTTTCCAGTACATTAACCATAATAGGAAGTACTTAATTTACTAAGCTACTGCTATTCTTATTCTAAGGGGAGATATTTACTGATAAACAGCTACCTCCCCAGTATGTACATGCATTTCCTAAATCAGCTTTCATCTCTCTTCACTCACCACAAATCAGATTCTTTTGAGGAGTTTCCAGTGCATTAACCTTTCCAAGGACTACTCACCTTAACAAGCAACAGCTGTTCTTTTTATCAGAAGGGATATTGCCTGATATACAGCTGCCTACCCCGTTCGTAAGTGTAGTTCCTAAATGTGCTCATATCTCTCTTCCCTCACCACAAATCAGATTCTTTTGAAGAGTTTCCAGTACATTAACCTTTCCACGAACTACTTACCTTAACAAGCATCAGCTGTTCTTATTCTCAGGGGAGATATTTACTGATAAACAGCTGCCTACCACCTTCGTAAGTGTAGTTCCTTAATGAGCAAGTTTTTCTATTATCTCACCACAAAGCAGATTCTTTTGAGGAGCTTCCAGAGCATTAACCTATCCACGAACTACTTACCTTAACAAGCAAAAGCTGTTCTAATTAGCAGAAGGGACATTGCCTGATATATCGCTGCCTACCCTGACGTAAGTGTAGTTCGTAAATAAGCTTTTTTCTCTGTTCCCTCACCACAAATCAGTTCCTCCTGAGGAATTTCCAGTATATTAACCTTTCCTCGATCTAATTACCTTAACAAGCTCCAGCTGTTCTTATTCTCAGAAGGGATACTCCCTGATATACAGCTGCCTACCACCTTCGTAATTGTAGTTACCAAATGATCTTTGTTTTCTCTTCCCTCACCACAAAGCAGATTCTTTTGAAGATATTCCAGAACATTAACCTTTCGATGAACTACTTACCTTAACAAGCAAAAGCTGTTCTTATTAGCAGAAGGGATATTGCCTGATATACCGCAGCCTACCCTGTTATTAAGTGTAGTACCTAAATGAGCTTTTTTCTCTGTTCCCACACCACAAAGCAGATTCTTTTGAGGAGTTTTCAGTACATTAACCTTTCCACAAACTACTTACCTTAAAAAGCCCCAGCTGTCTTTATTCTCAGAAGGGATACTCCCTGAGATACAGCTGCCTACCACCTTCCTAAGTGTAGTTTTAATTAGCTATTATCTCTCTTCCCTCACCACAAAGCAGATTTTTTTGAGGAATTACCAGTACATTAACCTTTCCTCGTTCTAATTACCTTAACAAGCTCCAACTCTTCTTATTCTCAGTAGGGATCCTACCTGATATACAGCTGCCTTTCACCTTCGTAAGTGTAATTCCTAAATGAGATTTTTTCTCTGTTCCCTCACCACAAAGCAGATTATTTTGAGGAGTTTCCAGTACATTAACCTTTCCAAGAACTACTTACCTTCACAAGCAACAGCTGTTCTTATTATCAGAAGTGATATTGCCTGATATACAGCTGCCTACCACGTTCGAAAGTGTTTTTCCTAAATGAGCTTTTATCTCTCTTTCCTCACAATGAATCAGATTCTTCTGAGGAGTTTCCCCAACATTAACCTTTCCTCGATATATTTTCCTTAACAAGCTCCAGCTGTTCTTATTCTCAGAAGTTATACTCCTTGATAAACAGCTGCCTACCGCATTCTTAAGTGTTGTTCCTAAATGAGCTTATTTCTCTCCTCCCTCACCACAACGCATATTCGTTTGTGGAGTTTCCAGTACATTAACCTTTCCACGAACTACTTACCTTAACAAGAAACAGCTATTCTTATCAACAGAAAGGATATTGCATGATATACTGCTGCCTACCCCGTTCGTAAATGTAGTTCATAAATGAGCTTTTATCTCTCTTCACTCTAAACAAAGCAGATAGTTTAGAGGAGGTTCCAGTATATTAAACATACAAGGAAGTACTTAATTTACTAAGCTACTGCTACTATTCTCAGGGGAGATATTTACTGATTAACAGCTGCCTACCCCGTTCGTAAGTGTAGTTCCTAAATGAGCTTTTATCTCTCTTCCCTCACACAAATCAGATTCTTCTGAGGAGTTTCCAGTACAATAACCTTTCCTCGATCTAATTACCCTAACAAGCTCCAGCTGTTTTTATTCTCAAAAGGGATACTCTCTTTTATACAGCTGCCTACCACCTTCGTAAGAGTAGTTCCTAAATGAGCTTTGTTCTCTGATCCCTCACCACAATCCAGATTCTTTGGAGGAGTTTAGAATACATTTACCTTTGCTCGAAATGCTTACCTTAACAAGCAACAGCTGTTCTTATTATCAGAAGGGATATTGCCTGATATACAGAAGCCTACCCTGTTCGTAAGTGTAGTTCATAAATGAGCTTTTTTCTCTGTTCCCTCACCACAAATCAGATTTTTCTGAGGAGTTTCCAGTACATTAATATTTCTTCGATCTAATTACCTTAACAAGCTCCAGCTGTTCTTATTCTCAGAAGGGATACTCCCTGATGTACAGCTGCCTACCACCTTTGTAAGTGTAGTTCCAAATTGAGCTTTTTTCTCTGTTCCATCACCACAAGGGAGATTGTTTTGAGGAGTTTCCAGTACATTAACGTTCCCATGATCCACTTACCTTAACAAGTAACAGCTGTTCATATTCTCAGGGGACATATTCACTGATAAACAGCAGCCTACCCAATTCGTAAGTGTAGTTCTTAAATGAGCGTTTATCTCTACTCCCTCACCACAAAACAGATTCTTCTGAGGAGTTTCCAGTACATGAACCTTTCCTCGATCTATTACCTTAACAAGCAACAGCTGTTCTTATTATCAGAAGGGATATTGCCTGATATTCAGCTGCCTACCACGTTCATAAGTGTAGTTCCTTAATGAGCTTTTATCTCTCTTCCCTCACCACAAATCAGATTCGTCTATGGAGTTTCCGGTACATTAACCTTTCCTCGATCTAACTACCTAACAAGCTTAAGCTGTTATTATTCTCGGAAGAGATACTCCCTGATATAAAGCTGCGTAAGTGTAGTAACTAAACGAGCTTTTTGGTCAGTTCCATCACCACAATGCAGATTCTTTTGAGGAGTTTCCAGTACATTAACCTTTCCACGAACTACTTACCTTAGCAAGCAACAGCCGTTCTTATTCTCAGAAGGGAAACTCCCTGATATACAACTGCGTACCACCTTCGTAAGTGTAGTTCCTAAATGAGCTTTTATATCTCTTGCCTCACCACAATGCACCACCAGTACATTAACCATACCAGGAAGTAATCAATTTACTAAGTTACTGCTATTCTTTTTTCATTGGAGATATTTACTGACAAACAGCTGCCTACCCAGTTCTTAAGTGTAGTTCCTAAATGAGCTTTGATCTCTCTTCCCTCACCACAAATCAGATTCTTCTGAGGAGTTTCCAGTACATTATCCTTTCCACGAACTACTTACCTTTACAAGCAACAGCTGTTCTTATCAGAATGGATATTGCCTATTATACAGCTGCCTACCACCTTCGTAAGTGTAGTTCTTAAATGAGCTTTTATCTCTTTTCCCTCACCACAAAGCAGATTATTTTGAGGAGTTTACATTACATTAACTATACCAGGAAGTATTTTATTTACTAAGCTACTGCAATTCTTATTCTCAGGCGATATATTTACTGATAAACTGCTGCCTACCCAGTTCCTAATTTTAGTTCCTAACAGAACTTTTATCTCTTCACTCACCACAAATCAAATTCTTTTGAGGAGTTTCTAGTACATTAACCTTTCCATAACTACTTACTTTAACAAGCTACAGCTGTTCTTATTCTCAGAAGTTATACTCCCTGATAAACAGCTGCCTACCGCATTCTTAAGTGTTGTTCCTAAATGAGCTTTTTTCCCTCCTCACTCACCACAACGCATATTCTTTTGAGGAGTTTCCAGTACATTAACCTTTCCTCGACGTAATTCTCTTACAAGCTCCAGCTGTTCTTATTCTCAGAAGGGATACTCCCTTATACACAGTTGCTTACCACCTTCGTAATTGTAGTTCCTAAATGAGATATTTTCTCTGTTCCCTCACTACAAAGCAGATTCTTGTGAGGATTTTCAAATACATTAACTTTTGCACGAACTACTTACCTTAACAAGCTACCGCTGTTCATATTCTCAGAAGGGATATTGCTGATATACAGCTGCCAACCGCCTTCGTAATTGTAGTTCCTAAATGAGGTATTATCTCTCTTCCATCACCAAAAAGCAGATTCTTTTGAGGAGTTTCCAGTACATTAACCATATGATGAAGTACTTAATTGACTAGGCTACTGCTATTCTCATTCTCAGGGGACATATTTACTGATAAACAGCTATCTACCCATTATGTTCATGTCGGTACTAAATGAGTTTTACCTCTCTTCCCTCACCAAAAATCAGATTCTTCTGAGGAGTTTCCATTCCATTAACCTTTCCTTGATGTAATTACCTTAACAAGCTCCAGCTGTTCTTATTCTCAGAAGGGATATTGATTATATACAGCTACCAACCACCTTCGTAAGTGTAGTTCCTAAATGAGGTATTATCTCTCTTCCATTAACAAAAAGTAGATTCTTTTGAGGAATTTCCGGTACATTAACCATACCATTCAGAACTTAATTTACTAGGCTACTGCTACTCCTATTCTCAGAGGAGTTATTTACTAATAAACAGCTACCTACCCAGTATGTTCATGTCATTCCTAAAAGCTTTATCTCTCTTCCCTCACCACAAATCAGATTCTTTTGAGGAGTTTCCAGTACAATAACCTTTCCACGAACTACTTTCCTGGACAAGCAAGTGATGTTCTTATTATCAGAAGGGACATTATCTGATATACAGCTGCCTACCCCGTTCGTATGTGCAGTTACTAAATGAGCTTTTATCTCTCCTCACCACAAGTAAGATTCTTCTGAGGAGTTTCCAGTACATTAACATTTTCTCGATCTAATTACATAACAAGCTCCATCTCTTCTTATACTCAGAAGGGATACTCCCGGATATACAGCTGCCTACCACCTTCGAAAGTGTAGTTCCTAATTGACCTTTTTACTGTTCCATCACCACAAAGCAGATTCTTGTGAGGAGTTTCCAGGACATTAACCTTTCCACGAACTACTTACCTTAATAAGGAATAGCTGTTTTTATTATCAGAAGATATATTGCCTGAAATACAGCTGCCTACTCCGTTCTTATGTGTAGTTCCTAAATGAACTTTTTTCTCTCTTCCCTCACCACAAAGCAGATTCTTGTGAGGAGTTTCCAATACAATAACCTTTTCACGAACTACTTACTTTAACAAGCAACAGCTGTTCTTATGATCAGAAGGGATATTGCCTGATATGCAGCTGCCTACCTCCTTCGTAAGTGTAGTTCCTAAATGAGCTTTTTTCTCTGTTCCCTCACCACAATCCAGATTTTTTGAGGAATTTCCAGTACACTAACCGTACCAGGTAGTACTTAATTTACTAAGCTACTGCTATTCTTATTATCACGGGAGATATTTACTAATAAACAGCTACCTACCCAGTATGTTCATGTCATTCCTAAATGAGCCTTTATCTCTCTTCCCTCAGCACAAAGCAGATTCTTGTGAGGAGTTTCCAGTACATTAACGTTTCCCCGAACTTCTTACCTTAACAAGCAACAGCTGTTCTTATAATCTGAAGGGATATTACCTTATATACAGCTGCCTACCCCGTTAGCATGTGTAGTTCCTAAATGAGGTTTTTTCTCTGCTCCCTCACCACGAAGCAGATTCTTTTGAGGACTCTCCAGTACAATAACCATACCAGGAAGTACTTAATTTACTAAGCTACTGCTTTTCTTATTCTCAGTGGAGATATTTACTGATAAACAGCTACCTACCCAGTATGTTCATGTCGGTCCTAAATGAGCTTTTATCTCTCTTCCCTCACCACAAACAGATTCTTCTGAGGAGTTTCCAGTACATTAACGATTCCAGGAAGTACTTAATTTACTAAGCTACTGCTATTCTTATTCTCAGGGGAGATATATACAGATAAACAACTACCTACCCAGTATGGTCATGTCGGTCCTAAATGAGCTTTTTTCTCTGTTCCCTCACCACAAAGCAGATTCTTTTGAGGAGTTTCCAGTACATTAACGATACCAGGAAGTACTTAATTCACTAAGCTACTGCTATTCTTATTCTCAGGAGAGATATTTACTGATAAACAGCTACCTACCCAAAATGTTCATTTCGGTGTTAAATGAGCTTTTATTTCTCTTCCCTCAACACAAATTAGATTCTTTTGAGGAGTTTCCAGTACATTATCCTTTGCCCGAACTACTTACTATAACAAGCAAGTGCTGTTCTTATTATCAGAAGAGATATTACCTGATATACAGCTGCCAACCCCGTTCCTATGTGTAGTTCTTAAATGAGCATTTATCTCTCTTCCCTCACCAAAAAGCAGATTCTCTTTAGGAATTTCCAGTACATCATGCATACTAGGAAGTACTTAATTTACTAACCTACTGCTATTGTTATTCACAGGGCATATATTTACTGATGAACAGCTACCTATCCAGTATGTTCATGTCGGTCCTAAATGAGCTTTTAACTCTCTTCCCTCACCACAAAGCAGATTCTTCTGAGGAGTTTCCAGTATATTAACGATACCGGGAAGTACTTAATTTACTAAGCTACTGCTATTCTTATTCTCAGGGGAGATATTTACTGATAAATGGCTACATACCCAGTATGTTCATTTCGGCCATAAATGAGCTTTTAACTCTCTTCCCTCACCACAAATCAGATTCTACTGAGAAGTTTCCAGTACATTAACTTTTCCCCGATCTAATTACCTTATCAAGCTGCAGCTGTTCTTATTCTCAGAATGGATATTCCCTGATATACAATTGCCTACCACCTTCGTAAGTGTAGTTCTTACATGAGCTTTTTTCTCTGTTCCCTCACCAAAAAGCAGATCCTTTGAGGAGTTTCCAGTACAATAACGATACCAGGAAGTACTTAATTTACTAAGCTACTGCTATTCTTATTTTCAGGGGAGATATTTACTAATAAACGGCTACCTAACCAGTATGTTCTTGTCGGTCCTAAATGAGCTTTTAACTCTCTTCCCTCACCACAAATCACATTCTTCTGAGGAATTTCCAGTACCTTAACCTTTCTTTAATCAAATTACCTTAACAAGCTCCAGGTGTTCTTATTCTCAGAATGGATATTCCCTGATGTACAATTGCCTACCACCTTCGTAAGTGTCGTTCTTACATGAGCTATTTTCTCTGTTCCCTCACCACAAAGCAGATTCTTTTGAGGAGTTTCCAGTACAATAACGATACCAGGAAGTACTTAATTTACTAAGCTACCGCTGTTCTTATTCTCAGTGGAGATATTTACTGATAAACAGCTACTTACCCAGTATGTTCATGGCGGTCCTAAATGAGCTTTAAACTCTCTTCCCTCACCACAAATCAGATTCTTCTGAGGAGTTTCCAGTACATTAACCTTTCCTCGATCTAATTACCTTAACAAGCTCCAACTGTTCTTATTCTCAGAATGGATATTCCCTGATATACAGCTGCCTACTACCTTCTTAAGTGTAGTTCCTAAATGAGCTTTTTTCTCTGTTCCCTCACCACAAAGCAGATTCTTTTGAGGAGTTTCTTGTACACTAACGATACCAGGAAGCACTTAATTTACTAAGCTACTGCTATTCTTATTCTCATTGGAAATATTTACTGATAAACAGCTACCTACCCAGTATGCTCATGTCGGTCCTAAATGAGCTTTTAACTCTCTTCCCTCACCTCAATCACATTCTTCTGAGGATTTTCCAGTACATTAACCTTTCCTCGATCTAATTACCTTAACAAGCTCCAGCTGTTCTTATTCTCAGCAAGGATACTCCCTGATTTACACCTGCCTACCACCTTAGTAAGTGTAGTTCCTCAATGAGCTTTTTTCTTCGTTCCCTCACCACCAAGCAGATTCTTTTGAGGAGTCTCCAGTACATTAACGATACCAGTAAGTACTTAATTTACTTAGCTACTTCTATTCTTATTCTCAGTGGAGATATTTACTAATAAACAGCTACCTACCCAGTATGTTCATGTCATTTCTAAATGAGCGTTTTTCTCTATCCCTCAACACAATGCAGATTCTTGTGAGGAGTTTCCAGTACATTAACCTTTGCATGAACTTCTTATTTTAACAAGCATCAGCTGTTCTTATAATCAGAATGGATGTTCCCTGATATACAGCTGCCTACCACCTTCGTAAGTGTAGTTCCTAAATGAACATTTATCTCTCTTCCTTCACCAAAAACCAGATTCTTTTGAGGAATTTCCAGTACATTACCCATAGTAGGAAGTTCTTAATTTACTAAGCTACTGCGATTCTTATTCTCAGTGCAGATATTTACTAATAAACAGCAACCTACCCAGTATGTTCATGTCGTTCCTAAATGAGCTTTTAACTCTCTTCCCTCAACAACAATCAGATTCTTCTGCGCAGCTTCCAGTACATTAATCTTTCCACGAACTTCTAACCTAAACAAGCAACAGCTGTTCTTATTCTCAGGATGGATATTGCTGATATACAGGTGCCAATCAGCTTCTTCAGTGAAGTTCCTAAATTAGGTATTATCTCTCTTCCATCACCAAAATGCAGATTCTTTTGAGGAATTTCCAGTACATTAACCATACCAGTAAGTACTAAATTTACTAAGCTACTGCTATTCGTATTCTCATGGGAGATATTTACTGATAAACAGCTACCCACCAAGTATGTTTATGTCAGTCATAAATGAGCTGTTAACTCTCTTACCTCACCACAAATCAGATTCTTCGGAGGAGTTTCCAGTGCATTAACCTTTCCTCTGTCTAATTACCTTAACAAGCTTCAGCTGTTCTTATTCTCAGAATGGATATTCCCTGATATACAGCTGCCTACCACCTTCTTAAGTGTAGTTCCTAAATGAGCTTTTTTCTCTGTTCCCTTACCACAAAGCGGATTCTTTTGAGGAATTTCCAGTACATTAACGATACCAGGAAGTCCTTAATTTACAAACAGACTGCTATTCTTATTCTCAGCGGAGATATTTACTGAAAAACAGCTGCCTACCAAGTATGTTCATGTCTTTCCTAAATGAGCTTTTAACTCTCTTCCCTCACCACAAATCAGATTCTTCTGAGGAGTTTCCAGTACATTAACCTTTCCTCGATCTAATTCCCTTAAAAAGGTCCAGCTATTCTTATTCTCAGAAGGAACACTCCCTGATATACAGCTGCCTACCACCTTTGTAAGTGCAGGTCCTAAATGAGCTTTTTTCTCTGTTCCCTCACCACAAAGCAGATTCTTTTGAGGAATTTCCAGTACATTACCCATACTAGGAAGTACTCAATCTACTAAGCTACTGCTATTCTTATTCTCAGGGGAGATATTTACTAATAAACAGCTACCTACCCAGTATGTTCATGTCATTCCTAAATGAGCTTTTAACTCTCTTCCCTCACCACATGTCAGATTCTTGTGAGGAGTTTCCATTACATTAACCTTTCCTCGATGTAATTACCTTAAGAAGCTCCAGCTGTTCTTATTTTCAGAGGGATATTCACTGTTATACAGCTGCCTACCACCTTCGTAAGTGTAGTTCCTAAATGAGCTTTTTTCGCTGTTCCCTCACCACACCGCAGATTCTTGTGAGGAGTTTCCAGTGCATTAACCTTTCCATGAACTACTTACCTTAACAAGCCCCAGCTGTTCTTATTCTCAGAAGGGATATTGCCTGATATACAGCTGCCTAACCCCTTCGTATGTGCAGTTCCTAAATGAGCTTTTTTCTCTGTTCCCTCAACACAAAGCAGATTCTTTTGAGGAATTTCCAATACATTACCCATACCAGGAAGTACTTTATTTACTAAGCTACTGCTATTCTTATTCTCAGGGGAGATATTTACTGATAAACAGCTACCTACACAGTATGTTCATGTCGGTCCGAAATGAGGTTTTATCTCTCTTCCCTAACCACATAATAGATTCTTCTGAGGAGTTTCTAGTACACTAACCTTTCCTCGATCTTATTTTATTTTATTTTTTTTTGGCCAGTCCTGGGCCTTGGACTCAGGGCCTGAGCACTGTCCCTGGCTTCTTCCCGCTCAAGGCTAGCACTCTGCCACTTGAGCCACAGCGCCGCTTCTGGCCGTTTTCTGTATATGTGGTGCTGGGGAATCGAACCCAGGGCCTCGTGTATCCGAGGTAGGCACTCTTGCCACTAGGCTATATCCCCAGCCCTTCCTCGATCTTATTAACTTAACAAGCTTCAGCTATTCTTATTCTCAGTAGGGATATTCGCTGATATACAGCTGCCTTCCACCTTCGTAAGTGTAGTTCATAAATGACCTTTTTTCTCTGTTCCATAACCACGAAGCAGATTCTTAATTTACTAAGCTACTTCTATTCTTATTCTCAGGGGAGATATTTACTGATAAACAGCTACCTTCAAAGTATGTTCATGTCGGTCCTAAGTGAGCTTTTCTCTCTCTTCCCTCACCACAAATCCGATTCTTTTGAGGAGTTTACAGTACATTACCCTTTCCATGTACTACTTACCTTAACAAGCAAGTGCTGTTCTTATTATCAGAAGGGATATTATCTGATATACAGCTGGCTACCCCGTTTTTATGTGTAGTTCCTAAATGAGCTATTATCTCCCTTCCCTCCCCAAAAAGCAGATTCTTTTGAAGTATATCCAGTACATTACCCATACTAGGAAGTACTTAATTTACTAAGCTACTGCTATTCTTATTTTCAGGGGAGATATTTCCTGTTAAACAGCTACCTAGCCAATATGTACATGTCGGTCCGAAATGAGATTTTAACGCTCTTCTCTCACCAAAAATGAGAACCTTTTCAGGAGTTTCCAGTACATTAACCTTTCCTCGATCTAATTACATTAATAAGCTCCAGCTGTTCTTATTCTCAGAAGGGATACTCCCTGATATACAGCTGCCTACCACTTTCGTAAGTGTAGTTCCTAAATGAGCTTTTTTCTCTGTTCCCTCACCAAAGCAGATTCTTTTGGGGAATTTCCAGTACATTACCCAACTAGGAAGTACTTAATTTACTAAGCTAGTGCTATTCTTATTCTCAGGGGAGATATTTACTGATAAACAGCTACCCACCCAGTACGTTCCTGTTGGTCCTAATTGAGCTTTTAACTCTCTTCCCTCACCACAAATCAGATTCTTCTGAATAGTTTCCAGTACATTAACCTTTTCTCGATCTAATTACCTTAATAACCTCCAGCTGTTCTTATTCTCAGAATGGATATTACCTGATATACAGCTGCCTACCACCTTCGGAAGTGTAGTTACTAAATGAGTTTTTTCTCTGTTCCCTCACCACAAAGCAGATTCGTTTAGCAATTTCCAGTACATTACCCATACTAGGATGTACTTAATTTATTAAGCTACTGCTATTCTTATTATCAGTGGAGATATTTTCCAATAAACAGCTACCTACCCAGTATGTTCATATCATTCATAAATGAGCATTTAACTCTCTTCCCTCAACACGAATCAGATTCTTCTGAGGATTTTCCAATACATTAACCTTTCCTCGATCTAATTACCTTAACAAGCTCCAGCTGTTCTTATTCTCAGAATGGATATACCTTGATTTACAGCTGCCTACCACCTTGGTAAGTGTAGTTCATAAATGATCTTTTTTCTCTCTTCCCTCACCAAAAAACAGATTCTTTTGATGAGTTTCCAGTACAATAACGATACCAGGAAGTACTTAATTTACTAAGATTCTGCTTTTCTGATTCTCAGTGGAGATATTTACTAATAAACAGCTAGCTACCCAGTATGTTCATGTCATTCCTAAATGAGCTTTTTTCTCAGTTCCCTCACCACAGAGCAGATTCTTGTGAGGAGTTTCTAGTACATTAACCTTTCCAGGAACTTCTTACCTTAACAAGCAACAGCTGTTTTCATAATCAGAAGGGATATTACCTGCTATACAGCTGCCTACCCCGTTCGTATATGTAGTTCCTAAATGAGCTTTTATCTCTCTTCCCTCACCAAAAAGCAGATTTTTTGAGGAATTTCCAGTACATTACCCAAACTAGGAAGTACTTAGTTTACTAAGCTACTGCTATTCTTATTCTCAGGGCAGATATTTACTGATAAACAGCTACCTACCCATTATGTTCATGTCGGTCCTAAATGAGTTTTTAACTCTCTTCCCTCACCACAAATCAGATTCTTCTGTGGAGTTTCCAGTATATTATCCTTTCCCCTGTGTAATTACCTTAACAAGCTCCAGCCGTTTTTATTCTCAGAAGGGATACTCCCTGATATACAGCTGCCTACAACCTTACTTAGCTACTGCTATTCTTATTCTCAGTGGACATATTTACTAATAAACAGCTACCTACCCAGTACGTTCATGTCATTCCTAAATGAGCTTTTATCTCTCCTCCCTCACCACAAATCAGATTCTTTTGAGGTGTTTCCATTACACTAACATGTCCTCGATGTAATTACCTTAACAAGCTCCAGCTGTTCTTATTCTCAGAAGGGATACTCCCTGATATACAGCTGCCTACCACCTTCGTAAGTGTAGTTCCTAAATGAGTTGTATCTCTGTTCCCTAACCACAAAGCAGATGCTTTTGAGGAATTTCCAGTACATTACCCATAGTAGGAAGAACTTAATTTACTAAACTACTGCTATTCTTATTCTCAGGGGAGATATTTACTGATAAACCGCTACCTACCCAGTATGTTCATGTCATTCCTAAATGAGCTTTTATCTCTCTTCCCTCACCACAAATCAGATTCTTTTGAGGAGTTTACAGTACATTAACCTTTCCACGAACTACTTACCTTAACAACAAGTGCTGTTCTGATTATCAGAAGGGATATTACCTCATATACAGCTGCCTACCACCTTCGTAATTCTAGGTCATAAATAAGCTTTTTACTCTGTTCCCTCACCACAAAGCAGATTTTTTTGAGGAATCTCCAGTACCTTAACCATACCATGCAGTACATAATTTACTAAGCTACTGCTATTCTTATTCTCAGTGGAGATATTTAGTGATAAACAGCTCCATACCCAGTGTGTTCATGTCGGTCCTAAATGAGCTTTTAACTCTCTTCCCTCACCACGAATCAGATTCTTCTGAGGAGTTTCCAGTACATTAACCTTTCCTCGATCTATTTACCTTAACAAGCTCCATCTGTTCTTATTCTCAGAATGGATATTCCCTCATATACAGCTGCCTACCACCTTCGTAAGTGTAGTTCCTAAATGAGCTTTTTTCTCTGTTCCCTCTCCACAAAGCAGATTCTTTTGAGGAATTTCCAGTACATTACCCATACTAGGAAGTACTTAATTTATTAATCTACTGCTATTCTTATTTTCCGTGGAGATATTTACAAATAAACAGCTACCTACCCAGTATGTCCATGTCATTCCTACATGAGCGTTTAACTCTCTTCCCTCACCACAAATCAGATTCTTCTGAGGAGTTTCCAGTACATTAAAGTTTCCTCGATCTAATTACCTTAAAAAGGTCCAGGTATTCCTATTCTCAGAATAGATATTCCCTGATTTACAACTGCCTACCACCTTGGTAAGTGTAGTTCCTAAATGAGCATTTTTCTCTGTACCCTCACCACAAAGAAGATTCTTTTGAGGAGTTTCCAGTACATTAATGATACCAGGATGTACTTAATTTACTAAGCACCTGCTATTCTTATTCTCAGTGGAGATATTTACTAATGAACAGCTACATCCCCAGGATGTTCATGTCATTCCTAAATGAGCTTTTGACTCTCTTCCCTCACTACAAATCAGATTCTTCTGAGGAGTTTCCAGTACATTAACCTTTCCTCGATCTATTTACCTTGCAAGCTCCAGCTGTTCTTATTCTCAGAATAGCTATTCCCTGATATAGAGATGCCAATCACCTTCGTAAGTGTAGTTCCTCAATGAGCTTTTTTCTCTGTTCCTTCACCACAAAGCACATTTTTTGAGGAATTTCCAGTACATTACCCATACCAGGAATTACTTAATTTATTAAGCTCCTGCTATTCTTATTCTCAGTGGAGATATTTACAAATAAACAGCTACATACCCAGTATGTTCATGTCATACCTAAATGACCTTTCAACTCTCTTCCCTCACCACAAATCAGATTCTTCTGAGCAGATTCCAGTATATTAACCTTTCGTTGATCTAATTACCTTAACTCCAGCTGTTCTTTTCTCAGAATGGATATTCCGTGATATACAGCTGCCTACCACCTTCGTAAGTGTAGTTCCTAAATGAGCTTTTTTCTCTGTTACCTCACCACAAAGCAGATTCTTTGGAGGAATTTCCCTTACATTACCCAACTAGGAAGTACTTAATTTACTAAGCCACTGCTTTTCTTATTCTCAGTGGAGATATTTACTGATAAACAGCTTCATACCCAGTGTGTTCATGTTGCTCCCAAATGAGCTTATAACTTTCTTACCTCACCACAAATCAGATTATTCTAAGGAGTTTCCAGTACATTAACCTTTCCTCGATCTAATTACCTTAACAAGCTCCAGCTGTTCTTATTCTCAGAAAGGATATTACCAGATTTACAACTCCCTACTACATTGGTACGTGTAGTTCCTAAATGAGTGTTTTTCTCTGTTCCCTCATCACAAAGCAGATTCTTTTGAGGAGTTTCCAGTACAGTAACGATACCAAAAAGTACTTAATTTACTAAGTTCCTTCTATTCATATTCTCAGTGGAGATATTTACTAATAAACAGCTACCTACCCAGTATGTTCATGTCATGTCTAAATGAGTTTTTAAATCTCTTCCCTCACCACAAAACAGATTTTTCTGAGCAGTTTCCAGTACCTTAATCTTTCCTCGATCTAATTACTGTTCTTATTCTCAGAATGGCTATTCCCTGATATACAGCTGCCTACCACCTTCGTAAGTGTGGTTCCTCAGTGAGCTTTTTTCTCTGTTCCCTCACGACAAAGCAGATTATTTTGCGGAGTTTCCAGTACAATAATCTTTCCACGGACTACTTACCTTAACAAGCAAGCGCTGTTTTTATTATCAGTAGGGATATTACCTGATATACTGTTGCCTACCCTGTTCGTATGTGTAGTTCCTAAATGAGCTTTTATCTCTCTTCCCTCACCAAAAAACAGATTCATTTGAGGAATTTCCAGTACATTACCCATACTAGGAAGAACTTAATTTACTAAGCTACTGCTATTATTATTCTCTGGGGAGATATTTACTGATAAACAGCTACATACCCAGTATGTTCATGTCGGTCCTAAATGAGTTTTTATCTCTCTTCCCGCACCAAAAATCTGATACTTCTGAGGAGTTTCCAGTACATTACCTTTCCTCGATCTAAATACCTTAATAATCTCCAGCTGTTCTTATTCTCAGAATGGATATTCCCTGATATACATCTGCCTACCACCTTCGTAAGTGTAGTTCCTAAATGAGCTATTTTTTTCTGTTCCCTCACCACAAAGAAGATTCTTTTGAGGAATTTCCAGTACATTACCCATACTAGGAAGTACTTAATTTATTAAGCTACTGCTATTCTTATTCTCAGTGGAGATATTTACTAATAAACAGCTACGAACCCCGTATGTACATGTCATTCCTAAATGAGTTTTAACACTATTCCCTCACCACCAATCAGATTCTTCTGAGGAGTTTCCAGTACAGTAACCTTTCCTCGATCTAATTACCTTAACAAGCTGCCGCTGTTCTTATTCTCAGAATGGATATTCCCTGATATACATCTGCCTACCACCTTCGTATGTGCAGGTCCTAAATGCGCTTTTTTCTCTGTTCCATCACCACAATCCAGATTCTTTTGGGGAGTTACCAGTACAGTAACCATACCAGGAAGTACTTAATTTACTAAGGTACTGCTATTCTTATTCTCAGGGGAGATATTTACTGACGAACAGCCACCTACCAGTATGTTCATGTGGGTCCTAAATGAGCTTTTAACTCTCTTCCCTCACCACAAAGCAAATTCTTCTGAGGAGTTCCCAGTACATTAACGATACCAGGAATTACTAAATTTACTAAGCTACTGCTATTCTTTTTCTCAGGGGAGATATTTACTGATAAGCAGCTACCTACCCAATATGTTCATGTCGGTCCTAAATGAGATTTTAACTCCCTTTCCTCACCACAATTCAGATTCTTCCGAGGAGTTTCCAGTATATTAACCTTTCTTCGATCTAAGTACCTTAACAAGTTCCAGCTGTTCTTATTCTCAGAAAGGTTACTTCCTGAAATACAGCTGCCTACCACCTTCGTAAGTGTAGTTCCTAAATGAGCTTTTTTCTCTGTTCCCACACGATAAAGCAGAGTGTTTTGAGGAATATCCAGTACATTACCCATACTAGGAAGTATTTAATTTACTAAGCTACTGCTATTGTTATTCTCAGGGGAAATATTTTTTTATAAACAGCTACATACCCAGCATGTCCATGTCGGTCTTAAATGAGCGTTTATTTCTCTTCCCTCACCACAAATCAGATTATTCTGAGGAGTTTCCAGTACATAAACCTTTCCTCGATGTAATTACGTTAACAAGCTCCAGCTGTTCTTATTCTCAGAAGGGATACTCCTTGATATACAGCTGCCTACCACCTTCGTAAGTGTATTACCTAATTTAGCTTTTCTCTCTGTTCCCTCACCACAATCCAGATTCTTTTGGGGAGTTACCAGTACAGTAACCATACCAGGAAGTACTTAATTTATTAAGCTACTGCTTTTCTTAATCTCAGTGGATTTATTAACTGATAAACAGCTACCTACCCAGTATTTTCATGTCGTTCCTAAATGAGCTTTTATCTCTCTTCCCTCACCACAAATAAGATTCTTCTGAGGAGTTCCCAGTACATTAAACTTCCCTAGATGTAATTACCTTAACAAGCTCCAGCTGTTCTTATTGTCAGAAGGGATAATCCCTGATATACTGCTGCCTACCACCTTCCTATGTGTAGGTCCTAAATGAGCTATTTCCTCTGTTCCCTCACTACAAAGCAGATTCTATTGAGGAGTTTCCAGTACATTAACCATACTAGGAAGTACTTAATTTACTAAGTTATTGCTATTCTTTTTTTTTTTTTTTTTTTTTGGCCAGTCCTGGGCCTTGGACTCAGGGCCTGAGCACTGTCCCTGGCTTCTTCCCGCTCAAGGCTAGCACTCTGCCACGTGAGCCACAGCGCCGCTTCTGGCCGTTTTTTCTGTATATGTGGTGCTGGGGAATCGAACCTAGGGCCTCGTGTATCCGAGGCAGGCACTCTTGCTACTAGGCTATATCCCCAGCCCTAGCTATTGCTATTCTTATTCTCAGGGGAGATATTTTCTGAAAAACAGCTACCTACCCAGTATGTTCATGTCGGACTTAAATGAGCTTTTAACTCTCTTCCCTCACCAAAAATCAGATTCGTCTGAGGAGTTTCCACTACATTAATCTTTCCTCGATCTAATTACCTTAACAAGCAACAGCTGTTCTTATAATCAGAAGGGATATTACCTGATATACAGCTGCCTATCCCGTTCGTATGTGTAGTTGCTAAATGAGATTTTATCACTCTTCCCTCACCAAAAAGCAATTTTTTTTAGGAATTTCCAGTACATTACCCATACTAGGAAGTACTTAATTTACTAAGCTACTGCTATTCTTATTCTCAGGACAGATATTTACTGATAAACAGCTACCTACCCAGTATGTTCATGTCGGTCCTAAATGAGCTTTTAACTCTCTTCCCTCACCACAATCCGATTCTTCTGAGGAGTTTCCATTACATTAAACTTTCCTCGATCTAATTACCTTAAAAATCTCCAGCTGTTCTTATTTTCAGAAGGGATACTCCCTGATATACAGCTGCCTACCTCCTTCGTATGTGTAGTTCATAAATGAGCTTTTTTATAAGTTCTGTCACAAAAAAGCAGATTCTTGTGAGGAGTTTCCACTACATTAACCTTTCCACGAACTTCTTACCTTAACAAGCTACAGCTGTTCTTATTCTTAGAAGGGATACTCCCTGATATACAGCTGCCTACCACCTTCACAAGTGTAGTTTCTAAATGACCTTTTTTCTCTGTCCCCTCACTACGAAGCAGATTCTTTTGAGGAGTTTCCAGTACATTAACCATACCAGGAAGTATTTAATTTACTAAGCTACTGCTATTCTTATCCTCAGGGGAGATATTTACTAATAAACTGCTACCTACCCAGTATGATCATGTCATTCCTTAATGAGCTTTTATCTCTCTTCCCTCACCACAAATCAGATTCTTCTGAGGAGTTTCCAGTACATTAAACTTTCCACGAACTACTTACCTTAACAAGCAAGTGCTGTTCTTATTATGAGAAGGAATATTACCTGATATACAGCTACCTACCCCGTTCGCATGTGTAGTTCCTAAATGAGCTTTTATCTCTCTTCCCTCTCCAAAAAGTAGATTCTTTTGAGGAATTTCCAGTACATTACCCATTCTAGGAAGTACTTAATTTACTAAGCAACTGCTATTCTTATTCTCAGGGGAGATATTTACTGATAAAAAGCTCCCTACACAGTATGTTCATGTCGGTCCTAAATAAGCTTATAACTCTCTTCCCTCACCACAAATCAGATTCTTCTGAGGAGTTTCCAATACATTAACCTTTCCTCAGTCTAATTAGCCTAACAAGCTCTAGCTGACCTTATTCTCAGAATGGTTATTCCCTGATTTACAGCTGCCTACCACCTTGGTAAGTGTAGTTCCTAAATGAGCTTTTTTCTCTGTTCCCTCACCACAAAGGAGATTCTTTTGAGGAGTTTCGAGTACATTAACGATACCAGGAAGTACTTAATTTACTAAGCCACTGCTATTCTTATTCACAGTGGAGATATTTACTAATAAACAGCTACCTACCCAGTATATTCATGTCATTCCTAAATGAGCTTTTTACTCTCTTCCTCACCACAAAACAGATTTTTCTGAGGAGTTTCCAGTACAATAACCTATCCTCGATCTAATTACCTTAAAAAGCTACAGCTGTTCTTATTCTCAGAATGGATATTCCCTGATATACAGCTGCCTACCACCTTCGTAAGTGTAGTTCCTAAATGAGCTTTTTTCTCTGTCCCCTCACCACAATACAGATTCTTTTGAGGACTTTCCAGTACATTAACCATACCAGGAAGTACTTAATTTACTAAGATGCTGCTATTCTCATTCGCAGGGGAGATATTTACTGATAAACAGTTACCTACCCAATATGTACATGTCGGTGCTAAATGAGCTTTTAACTCTCTTCCCTCACCACAAAGCAGATTCTTCTGAGGAGTTTCCAGTACATTAAGCTTTCCACGAAGTTCTTACCTTAACAATCAACAGCTGTTCTTTTAATCAGAATGGATATTCCCTGATATACAGCTGCCTACCACCTTCGTAAGTGTAATTCCTAAATGAGCTTTTTTCTCTGTTCCCTCCCCACAAAGCAGATTCTTTTGAGGAATTTCCAGTGCATTACACATACTAGGAAGTACTTAATTTATTAAGCTACTGCTTTTCTTAATCTCAGTCGAGGTATTTACTGATAAACAGCTACCTACCCAGTATGGTCATGTCGTCTCGAAATGAGCTTTTATCTCTCTACCCTCACCACGATTCAGATTCTTCTGAGGAGTTCCCAGTACATTAACCTTTCCTCGATGTAATTACCTTAACAAGCTCCAGCTGTTATGATTCTCAGAAGGGATACTCCCTGATATATAGCTGCCTACCACCTTCGTAAGTGTATTTCATTAAGGAGCTTTTTCTCTGTTCCCTCACCACAAACCAGATTCTTTTGAGGAGTTTCCAGTACATTAACCATACCAGGAAGTACTTAATTTACTAAGGTACAGTTTTTCTTAATATCAGTGGAGATATTTACTGATAAACAGCTACCTACCCAGTATGTTCATGTCGTTCCGAAATGAACTTTTTTCTCTCTTCGCTCACCACAAATCAGATTATTCTCAGGAGTTCCCAGTACATTATCCTTTCCTTGATGTAATTACCTTAACATGCACCAGCTGTTCTTATCCTCAGTAGGGATACTCCCTGATATACAGATGCCTACCACCTTCGTAAGGGTAGTTCATTAAGGAGCTTATTCTCTGTTCCCTCACCAAAAAGCAGATTCTTTTGAGGAGATTCCAGTACATTAACCAAACCATGAAGTACTTAACTTACTAAGCTACAGCTTTTCTTAATCTCAGTGGAGATATTTACTGATAAACAACTACCTACCCAGTATGTTCATGTCGTTCCGAAATGAGCTTTTATCTCTCTTCCCTCACCACAAATCAGATTCTTCTGAGGAGTTCCCAGTACATTAAACTTTCCTTGATGTAATTAAGTTATCAAGGTCCAGATTATCTTATTCTCAGAAGGGATACTCCCTGACATACAGCTGCCTACCACCTTGGTAAGTGTAGTTCATTAAGGAGCTTTTTCTCTGTTCCCTCACCAAAAAGCAGATTCTTCTGAGGATTTTCCAGTACATTAACCATACCATGAAGTACTTAATTTACTTAGCTACTGCTTTTCTTAATCTCAGTGGAGATATTTACTGGTAAACAGCTACCTACCCAGTATGTTCTTGACGTTCCTAAATGAGCTTTTATCTCTCTTCCCTCACCACAAATCAGATTCTTTTGAGGAGTTCCCAGTACATTATCCTTTCCTCGATGTGATTACCTTAACAAGCTCCAGCTGTTCTTATTCGCAGATTGGATACTCCCTGATATACTGCTGCCTACCACCTTTGTAAGTGTAGTTCATTAAGGAGCTTTTTCTCTGTTCCCTCCCCATAAAGCAGATTCTTTTGAGGAGTTTCCAATACATTAATCATTCCAGGAAGTACTTAATTTGCTAAGCTACTGCTTTTCTTAATCTCAGTGGAGATATTTACTGATAAACAGCTATTTACCCAGTATGTTCATGTCGTTCCTAAATGAGCTTTAATCTCTCTTCCCTCACCACAAATCAGATTCTTCTGAGGACTTCTCAGTACATTAACCTTAACTCCATGTAATTACCTTATCAAGCTCCAGCTGTTCTTATTCTCAGAAGGGATACTCCCTGATATACAGCTGTCTAACACCTTTTAATGTGTAGTTCATTAAGGAGCTTTTTCTCTGTTCCCTCACTGTAGAGAGCTGGGAACGGCTACACCCTAAAATGGCGCTGGCCTCCGCCTTCCGCCCCCCGCCGGCGAGTGCTCTCTGTTGTAAACAACTCCTTAAATGGGCATAGCTTGCTGTTTGGCTCTCTTCCGCGTACCTGGACCTATCGGTGATTGCCAGGTGACACACTGGGTTTTGCTAACCAGAGAGTATATAGGGCAGAATGGGAAGCTCCCAGAGAGAGAAGATTTTACAAGGTCTTGAATAAACTGCTGAGAGAAGAATCCGGTGTTGTGTCTTCCTTGCTGGCCGTGGTGGACGCGACAAGTGGGGGCCCGTAAGGGGAATCGGACCCGCGACCTTGGCCTTATCAGCCTCCAGCCACAATGATTCAGAACTCTCCGCAGTCAGGGTTTTGCACCGGTAAGTCCCCCAAGGACAAGGGTGGGGGATCCGTGATAAGAGCGGGAAAAGAAAATAGGCTCCTCACTGTAGATAAATGAGTAACAGGAACCCTCTGGTGGAGGGACAGAGGTATTAAAAGAAACAAACTGAAGCGAAAGTAAAAGTGTGTAGTTATGGGCGCTTCCTCTTCTCACCCAATTTTTTTGGCTCTTAATGAGCTCTTGCGTTCAAAGAAGCTGAAAATCAACAGAAGTATTTTAGAGAAATTTTTAGCTGAATGCGACACGGCCTCCCCCCTGGTTCGCAGTTTCCGGGAGCCTTACTGTGGCTTCCTCGGAGAAACTAGGGAGGGACCTGGATTTTCCCACGAGCATGGAACTTTAAAAGGTGGGGTTAGACCCATATGTAAACCAGTAAGAAGCTGCCTTGACGATCAACGCTGCGGTGAAGCGGTAGAAAATGGGCAGGCAGCTTTGGAGAAGTTGCAGGAAGAAAGATCAGAGAAGGCCACGAGTGAAGGCCAGGGCACTAAGAGGGGGCTATATCCTGATCTGGCGGAGTTGGATTCCCCTGAGTCTACAGATTCGGAGGAAGTGGAATCCATTTTAGAACAACTGGAGGAGATGAGAGTAAGAGGAAGAAAGGCCCGGAAAAAAAAGGAGAAGCGGAAACGAGACAAAGGTCCGCCCTATGACGGTGCTCCCACTCTTTCCGCTCCTCGGCCATATTTGGGAGGATCCGGAAGTAAAAGCTCTGGCAGCACTTTTAATCCAGACGTTTGGAGGACAGTTAGAACGGAACTGGACTTAGCTTGCCCAATATTTCAAGACCCACAAGGACAGAGATACCATGAGCCCTTGGATTTTAAAGTTATTAAATCCCTGGCTGAGTCCGTGTGTGCTTATGGAATAAATGCAGCCTTTACTGTAATCCAAGTGGAGGCGTTGCGCAGACACTGCATGACTCCCAGTGATTGGAGTGGACTTGTGCGCACTTGCCTTAGCCCTGGACAGTATTTAGACTGGAGGGCCTTTTTGCTTGAGTTTGCAAATGAATAAGCTGCCGTTAATCATGGGGCAGGTAATCTGGCCTGGGATAGAGACATGCTTTTAGGACAAGGAAGATTTGTTAATCAACAGACAGGGTACCCGGCTGAGGTGTATGCACAAATCAACGATATGGGAATAAGAGCATGGAAGGCCCTACCAAATAAAGGAGAAGTGAGTGGGAATCTTACAAAGATTTTACAAGTTTCTACAGAACCTTTCTCAGATTTTGTGGCTAGAATGGTAGAAGCTGCAGGAAGAATTTTCAGGGACCCCGACACTGCTATGCCCCTGATCAAGCAATTAGTTTTTGAGCAGTGTACAAAGGAATGCAAGGCAGCCATAACCCCATACAAGCATAAGGGCTTAGAAGCTTGGATGAAAGTGTGCCGAGAGCTGGGCGGGCCTTTGACTAATGCAGGCCTCACCGCAGCGGTGTTCAACTGTCGCAGAGGAAGGGAGGAAATCTTGGAGCGTGTTTTATATGTGGTAAAACAGGGCATATAAAACGGAATTGCCCTGAGAGAGGAGGTCCAAGAGAGGCGGGAAGAAACCCACCAGGCAAACAGCCTGGGCTTTGCCCCACATGCAAGAAAGGAAGACATTGGGCAAATGAATGCAGATCAGTAAAAGATATTAATGGACAGCCTTTGGGGCAAGCACAAGAAGGTCACTATCCAAAAAATGGCCAGCGGGGCCCTCGCCCTCAGGGCCCGCAAATATATGGGGCAGTCGAGAGTCAGGACAAGAACTCCTACCCGGAACGGTGGCCAACGTTCAGGCATCCCAAAGACCTAGGAGAGCCACTGCGGGCTCCGCAGGACTGGACCTCTGTGCGACCACCAGACTCGTACTAACTCCTCAAATGGGGGTACAATTAATTGATACTGACTTTCAGGGACCCCTTGAGCCAGGCTCTGTGGGCCTACTCATAGGAAGGTCATCCTCCATATTGCGGGGCCTAAAAATACACCCCAGAGTTATTGATCCAGATTATACTGGCATAGTTAAAATCATGGTTGAATCCCCAAAAGGTATAGTAGCCATTTCCCCAGGAGACAGGATAGCCCAACTGTTACTTTTGTCAAGTCTGCATGAAAAATGCCCAGCACAATCTCTATCGAGGGCTCAGAAGGGGTTCGGATCCACAGGTGTGGATCTGGCCTATTTGTCCCTGGACTTGAGCCAAAGACCAGTTCTTGAGCTTGAGATTGATAATAAAAAAAATTTTGGGTCTGTTAGACACTGGAGCTGATAAGAGCATTATTGCGAAACAGGATTGGCCTCCAGGATGGCCCGTTCAGGCCTCTTCCCAAACCCTACAAGGCCTAGGTTATGCCAAGACCCCAGATATGAGTGCAAGACCTTTAAAATGGAAGGATAAGGAGGGACATTTGGGCACGATTCAACCTTATGTGCTAGAACTTCCGGTTTCCTTGTGGGGCAGAGATCTCATGAAGGAGATGGGATTTACTTTAAATAATGAATATTCTCCTCCCTCGAAGAATATGATGATGCAAATGGGCTATTGCCCTGGCTTTGGCCTAGGAAAACATTTACAAGGAATTAAAGAGCCTATACCAGTGCATCAAAAAAGAGACAGACAGGGCCTGGGTTTTTCCTAGGGGCCACTGAGGAAGGGATCCCCATATCCTGGAAAACGGAGGAGCTGGTATGGGTACCTCAGTGGCCGCTTTCCTCTGAAAAGCTGACCGCTGCCAAAACCCTGGTAGAGGAACAGCTGTCCCTGGGACACATTAAGCCATCGGTGTCTCCTTGGAACACCCCCATTTTTGTTATAAAAAAGAAGTCAGGGAAATGGCGGCTATTACATGATCTACGCACCATTAATAATCAGATGCAAATTATGGGCCCAGTACAAAGGAGCCTGCCTTTGCTGTCATCTTTGCCTTCTTCTTGGCCAATTATTGCTATTGACATTAAGGATTGCTTTTTTTTTCCATCCCTTTGTATCCTCAGGATAGTGTTAGGTTTTCATTTACTGTTCCCTCATGTAATCATGAGGAACCCGATACGAGATATGAGTGGGTGGTTTTGCCTCAAGGCATGGCTAACAGCCCTACCATGTGTCAACTGTATGTTGACATGGCTATTCGCCCTTTGAGAGACAAATACCCTCAGTTAAGGTGTGTGCATTATATGGATGACATCTTGCTTTCAGCAAAAAGTGGACAACTGTTGCATTCGGCATATGGGGACTTGGTTAAATTATTACAACAAAAGGTCTTTATATTGCCCCTGAAAAGGTACAGCAGGACCAAATAATTAGCTACTTGGGTGCAAAAATAACCCCTTTAAGTGTTTTGCCACAAAAATTGGAGATATGCAAAGATGGTTTGAAAACATTAAATGATTTTCAAAAGTTGCTGGGTGATATTAACTGGATACGTTCTTACTTGCAGTTGCCTAATTCTGAATTGAAGCCCCTTTATGCTGTTTTGCAAGGGGATACAGCTTTAGACTCTCCTAGACAATTAACTAAGGAAGCTAGAATAGCCTTAGAGAAGGTTGAAAAGAGACTCCAACAAGCTTGCTTAAAACGAGTTCAAGAAGGCATGGATATTTTTTTGTGTGTCCTTCCAACCGTGTCACAGCCTACTGGCTTGCTGTGGCAAGAAGGCCCACTGTTGTGGATTCACCCACAAATATCTCCAGGAAAATCCATAGAACACTACCCAACTTCAGTGGCTTGCATTGCTTTGTCTGGAATTCAACAATGTGTGCAGTTTTTTGGCAATGTTCCAGCTACCATTATAATCCCCTATACTAGTCATCAGGTTAAGACATTATGTGCCACTGTTGATAAATGGGCTATTTTGTTATGTAGTTTTCCCGGGAATATAGATAATCACTTTCCGAAGCATCCATTGTTAGGGTTCTTTAGGGAACACCCCGTTGTATTTCCAAGGGTGACCTCCTCCCAGCCATTGCAGGGAGCCCCCAATATATTTACAGATGGATCCAAGACGGGAGTGGGGGTCTATATGGTTGAGACCCAGCAACCTGTACAGCATCAGTTTTGCCCGGGAACGCCTCAAATAGTGGAACTACAGATTGTTATAAAGGTTTTTGAGACTTGTCCATTCCCATTTAATTTACTTTCTGATTCGGCCTACGTTGTTAATGCCCTTAAAGGGTTGGAGGTCGCTGGACCCATTAAGTCCTCCAGCCCAGTGGGTCTATTTTTCCAACAGCTACAACGATTAATATGGCAGAGAAGAGCAGGCTTTCATCCTGTGCACATTCGTGCCCATACAGGCCTGCCAGGACCCTTAAGTGCGGGAAATGATGTAGTTGACCGATGGACCAGACACGAGTGGGCCTTTTTGGCTTCCACGGTGGACAGAGCTAAAGCCTTCCATAAAAATTTCCATGTTAATGCAAGGGCGCTTCAACAGAAGTTTCGGCTTTCTCGAGCGGCTGCACGACAGGTGGTCCTAGACTGCCCTTAGTGCATCGTTTATCAACATCCGCCCAGCGTTGGGGTTAATCCCCGTGGTTTGTCGCCACTTAAGATCTGGCAAATGGATGTGACTCATGTTCCTGAATTCGGACATCAAAAATATGTGCATGTGTCCGTGGACACCTGTTCAGGCGTCATGCACGCCACACCCCTGGCAGGAGAAAAGGCTCATAATGTTGTTACCCATTGCCTGGAGGCGTGGACAGCTTGGGGAAAGCCTCAACAGCTCAAGACTGATAATGGACCTGCTTATACGGGACGCCAATTTCCCTCCTTTTGCAATTCCATGGAGGTACAACTTGTACACGGCCTGCCCTACAACCCCCAGGGCCAGGGCATTGTGGAGCGTGCACACCGCACGTTTAAGAAATGTTTACAAAAACAAAAAGGGGGAATCGGCTATGGCCGCACCCCGAAAGAGAGACTTTCCCTTGCTCTTTTTACCATCAATTTTTTAAATCTGGATGTTAATGGTCAGTCTGCAGCAGATAGGCATAATGAGCCTCATAGTCCAATGAAAGGACTAGTAAAATGGAAAGATGTGTTAACAGGGACCTGGAGAGGCCCTGATCCCGTGCTGTCATGGGCGCGAGGTTCGGTTTGTGTTTTTCCTCAGGATCAACAAGACCCGGTGTGGGTGCCTAAACGTCTGGTGAGAAGAGTGCAACATGAAGAAACCCAGGATACGGTTGACGATGATCCTCCTGATGGTGCTTGCCTTGGAACAACAGGGAGCGGCAGTACTGAGATGGGGGATACTTTCAGTCTTCCCGAAACCAATGCCAGTGCAGCACAACGCCCGGACCTTCCCTCGCCTATTTAGCAGTAATCAGACTATGGAGGTTCCCTATCTGCCCTTGGATAAGGATGTTGCCCCTTAGGAGAAAGTAGAATTTTTACCCTGATGGGAAGCCTTTGTTTTGAGATTGTTAATAACCGCTCCGACGAGAGCCCATGCATATGATTATACAACCAAAACATCGGGATGGTTCGACCTAGGTTATTTGGACCCCCCCTGCTTGCGTGCCAAGGTGACACTGCTGTCGGGACGATGGCCGGGAAATAGAGGCCGCTCTGAGTGCCCCACACAGCCTAAATGGGCTCCTTATTGTTGGGGGGCCAATTGGGGAAATCTGTGGCCTTGGACAGGATGTCAATCACACACTACTATTTGGGCAGATAAGGAAGAAAAGTTTACCTTTTCCCCTGGTATTGGAACAAAATTTAATGCCACCTACGAGGGTGAAAATTTTACTGACCAAAACCCTTATCAAACATATGCCTCCAATCCGTTTGATAATTGGCTTTTGTGTGGAGTCAATGGAAGCTGTATGAATTTGGAGCCTATTGTCATGGTAACGGGGGGAAGACATGGACAAGGGCATGCTGTTTGGTCTACGTCCCAAAAATGGGGTTTTAGCAAGGCAGCTATGTCTGTAGATGTTAAGACAGTAACAACACAGGATGGAGTGACCGGAGTATACGCTTCAAATACTCCATGTACCCTGATTAATGCATCCGGGGCCCCTATCCCGGATCAAGGAGTTGTTTATAATAATAGCCTTTTTTATAAACCCGCGCCAGTGTGTATTTACCCCCCTTTTCTATTTGTAGTAAGTGACACTAATCCTTCCATGTGTACTAACGATACCTGCTTTTATGCCCAATGTTGGAATGCTTCTAGCTATAAATTTGCTGTGATTACTCGCATGCCCCGTTGGGTGCCTGTACCTGTGGATGCACCAAACGTGATGGTGCAGTTTAGACAAAAGCAAGATTTTGGCATTACGGCCGCTGTCGTCACCGCCATATCCTTGGCTGCAGTCGGAGCCACCACCGCGGCTGTTGCCATGAGCCATACGGTGCAGACGGCCCAAACCTTAAATACTCTTTCTGCCAATGTAGCACAAGCCTTGGATGTGCAAAAGGGGATAAGTGCCCAGTTAAAAGGAGGCTTGATGGTCCTCAACCAACGGGTGGATCTTGTACAGGAACAGCTTGATACGCTTTGGCAGCTTGCCCAGCTTGGCTGCCAGTGGAAGTATGCTGGACTCTGTGTAACAAGTATACAGTATAAAAATTATACCCGTGCGGCAAATTTATCTAAACAATTGTCTAGTTATCTTTTAGGAAATTGGACAGGAGGATTTGATGTGCTGATGGAGCAGTTGAGGATTGCCATTACCACCGTAAACTCGACCCGTGTGGATGCCGGATTGGCGGACGGGTTGTCCTCCTGGATCTCAAACGCCATGAACCACCTGAAGGAGTGGGCAGGGTTGGGGGCCCTGATCGGCCTTCTGGCTATGGTCATCCTGGTGTGCCTGTGGTGTATTTGCCGTATTAGAGGATTCCAGCGTCGCAATGCAGCCATGATAGTTCAAGCTTTCACTGCCATTGAGGCCGGACAGTCCCCCCATGCGTGGCTTGCCACACTCAAGGAATAGCGCAGGATGCAAGGCTAGCGCACTGCACTTGGGAGACGCATCCCGGCGCTTGCCCCAAGAAGAGCATGTCAGATTGCATGTGGGTTGATGCCCTGGGCCCCACCTCTGTAAAAAAGGCATCTGACGGATCTGGTAGTCCTTAGGAAGGCGCCTCCTAAGTGAAGACCAGTATTATGTCCTCAAGGTAATTTTTCACAGAGATCTGACCTCTACTCTTGCCTGCAGCTAATAAAACAAAAAAGGGGGAACTGTAGAGAGCTGCGAACGGCTACGCCCTAAAATGGCGCTGGCCTAAGCCTTCCGCCCTCCGGCCGGCGAGTGCTCTCTGTTGTAAACAACTCCTTAAATGGGCATAGCTTGCTGTCTGGCTCTCTTCCGCGTACCTGGACCTATCGGTGATCGCCACGTGACACAGTAGGGTTGGCTAACCAGAGGGTATATAGGACAAAACGGGAAGCTCCCAGAGAGAGAAGATTTTACAAGGTCCTGAATAAACTGCTGAGAGAAGAATCCGGTGTTGTGTCTTCCTTGCTAGCCAAGGTGGAGGCGACACCTCACCCCAAAGCAGATTCTTTTGAGGAGTTTCCAGTACATTAACCATACCAGGAAGTACTTAATTTACTAAGCTACAGCTTTTCTTAATCACAGTGGAGATATTTACTGATAAACAGCTACCTACATAGTATGTTCATGTCGTTCCTAAATGAGCTTTTATCTCTCTTCCCTCACCACAAATCAGATTCTTCAGAGGAGTTCCCAGTACATTAACCTTTCTTCGATGTAATTACCTTAACAAGCTCCAGCTGTTCTTATTCTCAGAAGGGACACTCCCTGATACACAGCTGCCTACCACCTTCATAAGTGAAGTTTCCAAATGAGCTGTTTTCTCTGTTCCCTCACCACTATCCAGATTCTTTTGAGGACTTTCCAGTACATTAACCATACCAGGAAGTACTTAATTTACTAAGCTACTGCTTTTCTTAATCTCAGTGGAGATATTTACTGATAAACAGCTACCTACCCAGTATGTTCATGTCGTTCCGAAATGAGTTTTATCTCTCTTCCCTCACCACAAATCACATTGTTCCGAGGATTTCCCAGTATATTAACCATTCCTCGATGTAATTACCTTAACAAGCTCCAGCTGTTCTTATTCTCAGAAGGGATACTCCCTGATATACACCTGCCTACCACCTTCATAAGTGTAGTTCCTAAATGAGGTTTTTTCTCTGTTCCATCACCACAATCCAGATTCTTTTGAGGAGTTACCAGTACAGTAACCATACCAGGAAGTACTTAATTTATTAAACTAGTGCTTTTCTTAATCTCAGTGGAGATATTTACTGATAAACAGCTACATACCTAGTATGTCCATGTCGTTCCTAAAAAGCTTTTATCTCTCTCCCCTCACCACAAATCAGATTCTTCTGAGGAGTTTCCAGTACATAAAACTTTCCTCGATCTAATTACCTTAAAAAGCTCCTGGTGTTCTTATTCTCAGAAGAGATACTCCCTGATATACAGCTGCCTACCACCTTCCTAAGTGTAGGTCCTAAATGAGCTTTTTTCTCTGTTCCCTCACTACAAAGAAGATTCTTTTGAGGAGTTTCCAGTACAATAATTATACCAGGAAGTACTTAATTTACTTAGCTGCTGCTATTCTTATTCTCAGGGAAGATATATACTGATAAACAGCTACCTAGCCAGTATGTTCTTGTCATTCCTAAATGAGATTTTATCTCTCTCCCCTCAACACAAACCAGATTCTTCTGAGGAGTTTCCAGTACATAAAACTTTCCTCTATCTAATTTCCTTAACAAGCTCCAGGTGTTCTTATTCTCGGAAGGGATTCTCCCTGATATACAGCTGCCTACCACCTTTGTAAGTGTAGGTCCTAAATGAGCTTTTTACTCTATTTCCTCACCACAATCCAGATTCTTTTGAGGAGTTACCAGTATAGTAACCATACCAGGAAGTACTTAATTTATGAAGCTACTGCTTTTCTTAATCTCAGTGGAGATATTTACTGATAAACAGCTACCTACCCAGTATGTTCATGTCGTTCCTAAATGAGCTTTTATCTCTCTCCCGTCCCCACAAATCAGATTCTTCTGAGGAGTTCCCAGTACATTAACCTTTCCTCGATGTAATTACCTTAACAAGCTCCAGCTGTTCTTATTTTCAGAAGGGATACTCCCTGATAGAGCTGACTACCACCTTCGTAAGTGCAGGTCTTAAATGAGCTTAATCTCTGTTCCATCACCACAAGCCAGATTCTTTGAGGAGTTACCAGTACAGTAACCATACCAGGAAGTACTTAATTTATGAAGCTACTGCTTTTCTTAATCTCAGTGGAGATATTTACTGATAAACAGCTACCTACCCAGTATGTTCATGTCTTTCCTAAATGAGCTTTTATCTCTCTCCCCTCCCACAAATCAGATTATTTTGAGGAGTTCCCAGGACATTAACCTTTCCTCGATGTAATTACCTTAACAAGCTCCAGCTGTTCTTATTCTCCGAAGGGATACTCCCTGATATACAGCTGCTTAAACTTTCGTAAGTGTAGGTCCTAAATTAGCTTTTTTCTCTGTTCACTCACCACAAAGCAGATTCTATTGAAGAGATCCCAGTACATTAACCATACCAGGAAGTACTTAATTTGATAAGCTACTGCTATTCTTATTCTGAGGGGAGATATTTACTGATAAACAGCTACCTATCCAATATGTTCTTGTCATTCCTAAATGAGCATTTATATTTCTCCCCTCACCACAAATGAGATTCTTCTGAGGAGTTCCCAGTATATTAACCTTTCCTCGATGTAATTACCTTAAGAAGCTACAGCTGTTTTATTCTCAGAAGGCATACTCCCTGATATACAGCTGCCTACCACCTTAGTAAGTTTAGTTCTTAAATGAGATTTTTCTCTGTTCCCTCACCACAATGCAGATTCTTTTGAGGAGTTTCCAGTACATTAGAAATACCAGGAATTACTGAATTTACTAAGCTACAACTTTTCTTAATCTCAGTGGAGATATTTACTGAACAACAGATACCTACCCAGTATGTACATGTCGTTCCAAAATGAGTTTTATCTCTCTTCCCTCACCAGAAATCACACTGTTCCGAGGATTTCCCAGTATATTAACCTTTCCTCGATGTAATTACCTTAACAAACTGCAGCTGTTCTTATTCTCAGAAGGGATTCTCCCTGATATACACCTGCCTACCACCTTCGTAAGTGTAGATCCTAAATGAGCTTTTTTCTCTGTTCCGTCACTAAAATCCAGATTCTTTTGAGGCGTTACCAGTACAGTAACCATACCAGGAAGTACTTAATTTATTAAGCTAGTGCTTTTCTAAATCTCAGTGGAGATATTTACTGATAAACAGCTACCAACCCTGTATGTTCATGTCGTTCCTAAATGAGCTTTTATCTCTCTCCCCTCACCACAAATCAGATTCTTGTGAGGAGTTTCCAGTACATAAAACATTCCTCGATCAAATTACCTTAAAAAGCTCCAGGTGTTCTTATTCTCACAAGAGATACTCCCTGATATACAGCTGCCTACCACCTTCCTACGTGTAGGTCCTAAATGAGCTTTTTTCTCTGTTCCCTCACTACAAAGCAGATTCTTTGAGGAGTTTCCAGTACAATAATTATACCAGGAAGTACTTAATTTGAAAAGCTACTGCTATTCTTATTCTGAGGGGAGAAATTTACTGATAAACAGCTACCTACCCAGTATATTCACGCCGTTCCTAAATGTGCTTTTATCTCTCTTCCCTCACCACGAATCAGATTCTTCTGAGGAGTTCCCAGTACATTAACCTTTCCTCGATGTAATTATCTTAACAAGCTCCAGCTGTTTTTATTCTCAGAAGGCATACTCCCTGATATACAGCTGCCTATCACCTTAGTAATTGTAGGTCTTAAATGAGCTTTTTTCTCTGTTCCCTCACCACAATGCAGATTCTTTTGAGGTTTTTCCAGTACAAAAACCATACCAGGAAGTACTTAATTTCCTAAGCTACTGCTTTTCTTAATCTCAGTGGAGATATTTACTGATAAACGGCTACCTACCCAGTATGTTCATGTCGTTCATAAATGAGCTTTTCTCTCTCTTCCCTCACCAAAAATCAGATTCTTCTGTGGAGCTTCCAGTACATCAACCTTTCCTCGATGTAATTATCTTTACAAGCAACAGGAGTTTTTATTCTCAGAAGGGATAGTCCCTGATATACAGCTGCCTACCACCTTCGTAAGTGTAGGTCCTAAGTGAGCTTATTTTTCTGTTCCCTCAATACAAAGCAGATTCTTTTGAAGAGTTTCCAGTACAATAACTATACAAGGAACTACTTAATTTACTTATCTGCTGCTATTCTCCTTCTCAGGGAAGATATTTACTGATAAACAGCTACCTACCCCATATGATCATGTCGTTCCTAAATGAGCTTTTATCTCTCTGTTCCCTCACCACAATCCAGATTCTTTTGAGGAGTTACCAGTAGAGTAACCACACCAGGAAGTACTTAATTTATGATGCTACTGCTTTTCTTAATCTCAGTGGAGATATTTACTGATAAACAGCTACCTACCCAGTAGGTTCATGTCGTTCCTAAATGAGCTTTTATCTCTCTCCCCTCCCCACAAATCAGATTCTTTTGAGGAGTTCCCAGTACATTAACCTTTTCTCGATGTAATTACGTTTACAAGCTCCAGCTGTTCTTACTCTCAGAAGGGATACTAGCTTATATACAGCTGCCTACCAACTTCATAAGTGCAGGTCCTAAATGAGCATTATTCTCTGTTCCCTCACAAGAATCCAGAGTCTTTTGAGGAGTTACCAGTACAGTAACGATACCAGGAAGTTCTTAATTTATTAAGCTACTGCTTTTCTTATTCTCAGTGGAGATATTTACTGATAAACAGCTACATACCCAGTATGTTCATGTCGTTCCTAAATGAGCTTTTATCTCTCTCCCCTCACCACAAATCAGATTCTTCTTAGGAGTTCCGAGTACATTTAGCTTTCCTCGATGTAATAACCTTAACACGCTCCAGCTGTTCTTATTCTCAGAAGGGATACTCCGTGATATACATCTGCCTACCACCTTCGTATGTGCAGGTCCTAAATGAGCTTTTTTCTCTGTTCCATCACCACAATCCAGATTCTTTTGGGGAGTTACCAGTACAGTAACCATACCAGGAAGTACTTAATTTAGTAAGCTACTGCTTTTCTTAATCTCAGTGGAGATATTTACTGATAAACAACTACCTACCCAGTATGTTCATCTCGTTCCTAAATGAGCTTTTATCTCTCTCCCCTAAAAACAAATCAGATTCTTCTTAGGAGTTCCGAGTACATTAAGCTTTCCTCGATGTAATTACCTTAACAAGCTCTAGCTGTTCTTATTCTCAGAAGGGATACTCCCTGATATACAGCTGCCTACCACCTTCGTATGTGCAGGTCCGAAATGAGCTTTTTTGTCTGTTCCATCACCACAATCCATATTCTTTTGGGGAGTTACCAGTACAGTAACCATACCAGGAAGTACTTAATTTATTAAGCTACTGCTTTTCTTAACCTCAGTGTAGATATTTACTGATAAACAGCTACCTACCCAGTATGTTCATGTACTTCCTAAATGAGCTTTTATCTCTCTCCCCTAAAAACAAATCAGATTCCTCTTAGGAGTTCCCAGTACATTAACCTTTCCTCAATGTAATTACCTTAACAAGCTCCAGCTTTTTTATTCTCAGAAGGGATACACCCTGATATACAGCTGCCAACCACCCTCGTAGGTTCAGGTGCTAAATGAGCTTTTTTCTCTGTTCCCTCACCAAAATCCAGATTCTTTTGGGGAGTTACCAGTACAGTAACCATACCAGGAAGTACTTAATTTATTAAGCTACTGCTTTTCTTAATCTCAGTGGAGAAAATTACTGACAAACAGCTACCTATCCAGTATATTCATGTCGTTCCTAAATGAGCATTTATCTCTCTCCCCTCACCACAAATCAGATTCTTCTGAGTAGTTCCCAGTACATTAACCTTTCCTCTCATGGAATTACCTTAACAAGCTCAAGATGTTCTTATTCTCAGAAGGGATACTCCCTGATATACAGCTGCCTACCACCTTGGTAAGTGCAGGTCCCAAATGAGCTTTTTTCTCTGTTTCCTCACCACAATCCAGATTCTATGAGGAGTTACCAGTACAGTAACGATACCAGGAAGTTCTTAATTTATTAAGCTACTGCTTTTCTTAATCTCAGTGGAGATATTTACTGATAAACAGCTACATACCCAGTATGTTCATGTCGTTCCTAAATGAGCTTTTATCTCTATCCCCTCACCACAAATCAGATTCTTCTGAGGAGTTCCCAGTACATTAATCTTTACTTGATTTAATGACCTTAACAAGCTCCAGCTGTTCTTATTCTCAGAAGGGTTACTCCCTGATATACAGCTGCCTACCACCTTCGTAAGTGCAGATCATAAATGAGCTTTTTTCTCTGTTCGCTCACCACAATGCGGATTCTTTTGGGGAGTTACCAGTACAGTAACCATACCAGGAAGTACTTAATTTATTAAGCTACTGCTTTTCTTAATCTCACTGGAGATATTTACTGATAAACAGCTACCTACCCAGTATGTTCATGTCGTTCCTAAATGAGCTTTTATCTCTCTCCCCTCACCACAAATCTTATTCTTTTGAGGCGTTCCCTGTCCATTAACTTTTCCTCGATGTAATTACCTTAACAAGCTCCAGCTGTTCTTATTCTCAGAAGGGATACTCCCTGATATACTTCTGCCTACGACCTTCGTAAGTGCAGGTCCTAAATGAGCTTTTTTCTCTGTTCCCTCACCACAATCCAGATTCATTTGGGGACTCACCAGTACAGTAACCATACCAGGAAGTACTTAATTTATTAAGCTACTGCTTTTCTTAATCTCAGTGGAGATATTTACTGATAAACAGCTACCTACGCAGCATGTTCATGTCGTTCCTAAATGAGCATTTATCTCTCTCTCCTCAGCACAAATCAGATTCTTCTGAGGAATTCCCAGTACATGAACCTTTCCTCGATGTAATTACCTTAACAAGCTCCAGCTTTTCTTATTCTCAGAGGGATACTCACTGATGTACAGCTGCCTACCACCTTCTTAAGTGTAGGTCCTAAATGAGCTTTTTATGTGTTCCCTCAACAAAATCCAGATTCTTTTGGGGACTTACCAGTATAGTAACCATACCAGGAAGTACTTAATTTATTAAACTACTGCTTTTAGTAATCTCAGTGGAGATATTTACTGATAAACAGCTAGCTACCCAGTATGTTCCTGTCGTTCCTAAATGAGCTTATATCTCTCTCCCCCCACCACAAATCAGATTCTTCTGAGGATTTCCCAGTACATTATCCTTTCCTCGATGTAATTACCTTAACAAGCTCCAGCTGTTCGTATTCTCAGAAGGGATACTTCCTGATATACAGCTGCCTACCACATTCCTAATTGCAGGTAGTAAATGAGGTTTTTACTCTGTTCCCTCACCACAATCCAGATTCTTTTGGGGAGTTACAAGTAAAGTAACCATACCAGGAAGTTCTTAATTTATTAAGCTTCTGCTTTTCTTAATCTCAGTGGAGATATTTACTGATAAACAGCTACCTACCCAGAATGTTCCTGTCGTTCCTAAATGAGCTTATATCTCTCTCCCCTCACCACAAATCAGATTCTTCTGAGCAGTTCCCAGTACATTATCCTTTCCTCGATGTAATTACCTTAACAAGCTCCAGCTGTTCGTATTCTCAGAAGGGATACTCCCTGATATACAGCTGCCTACCACCTTCCTTAGTGCAGGTCCTAAATGAGCTTTTTTCTCAGTTCCCTCACCACAATCCAGATTCTTTTGAGGAGGTACCAGTACAGTAACCATACCAGGAAGTACTTAATTTATTAAGCTACTGCTTTTCTTAATCTCAGTGGAGATATTTACTGATAAACAGCTACCTACGCAGGATTTTCATGTCGTTCCTAAATGAGCTTTTATCTCTCTCCCCTCACCACAAATCAGATTCTTCTGAGGAGTTGCCAGTACATTAACCTGTCCTCGATGTAATTACCTTAACAAACTCCAGCTGTTCTTGTTCTCAGAAGGGATACTCCCTGATATACAGCTGCCTACCACCTTCGTAAGTGCACGTCCTAAATGATCTTTTTTCTCTGTTCCCTCACCACAAATCAGATTCTTTTGGGGAGTTACAAGTACAGTAATCATACCAGGACGTACTTCATTTATTACGCTACTGCTTTTCTTTATCTAAGTGGAGATATTTACTGATAAACAGCTACCAACCCATTATGTTCATTTCGTTCATAAATGACCTTTTTCTCTCTCCCATCACCACAAATCTGATTCTTCTTAGTCGTTCCCAGTATATTAACCTTTCCTCGATGTAATTACCTTAACAAGCTCCAGCTGTTCTTATTCTCAGAAGGGATTCTCCCTAATGTACAGCTGCCTACCAACTTTGTAAGTGCAGGTTCTAAATGAGCTTTCTTCTCTGTTCCCTCACCACAATCCAGATTCTTTTGGATATTTTCCAGTACAGTAACCACACCAGGAAGTACTTAATTTATTAAGCTACTGCTTTTCTTAATGTCAGTGGCGATATTTACTGATAAACAGCTACCTACGCAGTATTTTCCTGTCGTTCCTAAATGAGCTTTTATCTCTCTCCCCTCACCACAAATCAGATTCTTCTGAGGAGTTCCAAGGACATTATTCTCTGCTATATGTAATTACCTTAACAAGCTTCAGCTGTTCTTATTCTCAGAAGGGATACTCCCTGACATACAGCTGCCTACCACCTTCGTAATGCAGGTCCTAAATGTGCTTTTTTCTCTGTTCCCTCACCACAATCCACATTCTTTTGAGCTGTTACCAGTACAGTAACCATACCAGGAAGTATTTAATTTATTAAATTACTGCTTTTCTTAATCTCATTGGAGATATTTACTGATAAACAGCTATGTATCCAGTATGATCCTGTCGTTCCTAAATGAGCTTTTATCTCTCTCCACTCACCACCAATCAGATTCTTCTGAGGAGTTCCCAGTACATTATCCTTTCCTCGATGTAATTACCTTAACAAGCTCCAGCTGTTCTTATTCTCAGAAGGGATACTCCCTGATATACAGCTGCCTACCACCTTCGTAAGTGCAGGTCTTAAATGAGCTTTTTCTCTGTTCCCTCACCACAATCCAGATTATTTTGGGGAGTTACCAGTACTGTAACCATACCAGGAAGTCCTTAATTTATTAAGCTACTGCTTTTCTTAATCTCAGCGGAGATATTTACTGATAAACAGCTACATACCCAGTATGTTCATGTACTTCCTAAATGAGCTTTTATCTCTCTCCCCAAACCACAAATCAGATTCTTTTGAGGAGTTCCCAGTACATTATCCTTTCCTCGATGTAATTACCTTAATAAACTCCAGCTGTTCTTATTCTCAGAAGGGATTCTCCCTAATATACAGCTGCCTACCACCTTCGTAAGTGCAGGTCCTTGTCGGGAGCTGAGCTAGCAACTAAGCTCATCCTGACCTCTGGCCGTGCTGATGTCGCCAGAATGTCGGGAGCCAAACTAGCATCTAGATTCATCCTTACCACTGGCTGTGCTGTTATCACTAAGATGTACCAGATGCAAGGACCTTTGCTCACGGGCACTATCCGGAATTGCTTTGCCATTGTCTGTACCTTGCTATGTCCGCCAAAGTAGATTCCTATGTTAATCTGCCTTTTCCTGTGTTTACCGTAATCAAATGTTTGCCAACTTCAAAGCCCCTGTGTGTTATTAAATTTTAACAACCGTATGCTATTCTCTGGTTCCAAAACTGCATATAAGCTGGAAGTTAAGAATAAACTTGGCTGCAGTCTTGAGGTTCAACCTTACGGCTGCAGACCTCCCGTACCCCATCTTTGTCTCTTGTCTTTTTTCTCTTGCCTCATTTTTCCTTTTCCGTATCCCTGCCGCCCCTCAGTCAGGATTTCTGTTCCCCTGCCGGCTGGCCCGGCAGGTTTGGCGCCTGGAACAGGGTCTTGAAGACCTGGGGTCGACGGCAGGTGACCCCCGCTCAGGTAAGGACGTCCGAATAGTTGGGAAGGAGAGCGGGAGGAGAGTGTATCGTCAGGAGTAATAAATTATGGGACATGGTAATAGCCGCACGCTATACGTGCAGGCCCTCAAAGGCATGCTACATACCCGTTGAGTGAAAATTGGCCAAACTCAGTTAGAACGCTTCTTTCATTTTGTTGAGAAAGCATGCCCTTGGTTCCCGGAGGAAGGAACCATTAACTTAGAAACTTGGCAAAAGATAGGGAAAAAGATTCAGGAGTATTATGATTTAAATGGCCCTGAGAAAATCCCAGTGGATGCCTTTATTCTCTGGAATCTGGTCCGAGATTGTTTGGATCCCAGACATGAACGGGTTAGATTCGATCAGTCCATCAGAGAAACTGAACAGGGGCCTGATGAACATCACCCAGCCCCCGGAACTTATGCAGCTGCCTGGGAAGAGCTGAGTAAATTAGTAAGATCTGAACCCACTGGGCTAGATACTAAGGAAGACTCAGATGGCTCAGACTCTGAGGAGAAATTATGCAATGAGCCTACTGTAGACAGATTAACTCATGTTGAGAAAATGCTGGAATCAACCATAACCCTGTTGTCCCAGCTTCAGCCAGGACAACAAACTCCTGCAAAGTTAGAAACTTGTGGGCCCCCACCCACAATCTTGGCGGACTTTGATCCTTTCTCACCACCCCCACCGCCTGCTATTGTCTCACTGCCAGTACCATCTCAGCCAGCGCTGTTAAAGGCGCCTGGCCCTCAGAGCGGTGAACTCCTTTTTGGGTCAAGTCCTAATCCCTCCCCTAAGCGTAGTGCCCTGCAACTCTCCCTGGCGCAGGCTGCTCCTGAAGGGGAGGACATTTCTGGTTTTCAATTATTCCCAGTAAGGAGGACTGAAGATAACGAAGCAGTCCACCAGCCTTTGCCATTTAAACAAGTAAATGATCTGAAGAATGCTTGTGCTCAATACGGCCCTACAGCGCCATTTACTCAAGTTATTCTTGATACCTTGGCTGCTAAAACTTTATGCCCAAATGATTCGAAACAGTTAGCTAAGGCTTGTCTTAGTGGAGGAGATTACTTGCTATGGAAGTCTTAATTTGTAGATCAGTGTCAGGCAACAGCAGAGACTAACAGAGCAAATAATGTGCCTGCTTCATTTGCGGAGCTGGCTGGGGAAGGTGATCATGCTAGCACCGAGACCCAGTTAGATTACGCCCCGGACGTTTATGATCAGATAAGTGCTGCCGCTAAACGTGCCTGGAGTAGACTTCCTAACTATAGTAAGACTGAAGACCTCTCCAAAATTAGACAGGGGTCAGATGAGCCTTATCAAGACTTTGTCTCTCGGTTATTGGAGGCGACAAGTCGTCTGATCCGAGATGAGGGTGCCGGCAAGATCCTTGTACAACAATTGGCTTATGAGAATGCTAATGCAGCCTGCCACGCAGCCATCAGACCTATTAAGAGAAAGGGAGAAATAACTGACTATATACGGCTTTGTGCAGACATTGGCCCATCCTATATGCAGGGCCTCACGCTGGCTGCAGCGCTCCAGGGGCAGACTGTAACTGAGTTCTTGTGCACCCCCCGCACAGGGGAAAAAGGAAAGGGACATCTGCGCACTGCTGGGCCTCCCGGCAGCTGTTTTTCCTGCGGACAAATGGGCCACTTAATGGCTCACTGCCCTAATCAGGAAAGGAGAGCTAAGCCTGGAACTTGTCCCCATTGTGATAAAGGGAAGTATTGGGCTAGGAAATGTAGATCTACTTTTGTTAACTCTGGCCGCCCGATTTCGGGAAACTGGCAGAGGGGCCAGCCCCTGGCCCCGCAGAGAAATTTTGGGGCGGCCCCTTCCTTCCCCCGACCTCAGGCCCATCCCCTGGCAACTCGCAGCTACAATCAGTTTCCTGTCTCCTCTGAGCAACGTCAGGGAGTGCAGGACTGGACCTCTGCTCCTCCACCAGCTCAGTACTGACTCCGGAGATGGGAGTCCAGGCCCTCCCTACAGGAGCCATTGGCCCCCTACCGAGGGGATCTGTTGGCTTACTGTTAGGCCGCAGTAGCTCTGCGCTGAGAGGCCTGCATATTATTCCAGGAGTGATAGATCAGGACTATACTGGAGAAATAAAAATCATGGCTTCAGCTCCTGCTAGTGTTGTCTCCATCCCTGCAGGACAAAGAATTGCTCAGCTCGTCCTTATTCCTTTGATTTCAGTCGGTGTATCAGCCACCCCGAACCCGAGGGGAGAAAGGAGTTTTGGGTCCTCAGACATATTTTGGGTTCAAAACATAAAACGGGAGAGGCCCGAGCTTACAATCTATATACAAGAAAAGCCCTTCCGAGGTCTGCTAGATACAGGAGCAGATGTGTCTGTGATAGCCAAGAGACATTGGCCTTCCAACTGGCCTCTTACTGCGTCTCTTACATCCTTGCAGGGGATCGGCCTTGCCACAAACACCCAACAAAGCAGTGCCATCCTTAACTGGAGGGATGGTGAGGAGCATTCTGGGACTTTCCAGCCTTTTGTATTAGATCATTTGCCCATAAATTTGTGGGGCAGAGATATTATGGAAAAAATGGGAGTCTATTTGTTTAGCCCTAATGGCGCAGTCACTCATCAACTCCTAAGTCAAGGGCTACTGCCTTCAGGAGGATTGGGGAGTCATCAGCAAGGAATTAGAGAACCCATTCAACCTCAGCCCCGGCCTCCTAGACAAGGGCTGGGATATTTTTGATGGGGGCTGCTGCTCATCCTGTCCCTCATGCCGATCCTATCACATGGTTATCAGACACTCCGGTGTGGGTGGATCAGTGGCCCCTATCAATTGAAAAGATTGTTGTTGCCCAACAGCTGGTGCAGGAACAGCTGGACTTGGGCCACATTGCTCCTACTACTTCCCCATGGAATTCGCCTATTTTTGTTGTCAAAAAGAAATCTGGTAGATGGAGACTCCTACAGGATCTCCGGCGGGTAAATGCCACCATGGAACTTATGGGGGCATTACAACCGGGTTTGCCTTCTCCCATGGCAATTCCTCAAAATACATACAAAATTATAATTGACTTCAAAGATTGTTTTTATACCATACCTCTTGCTCCTCAAGATTGCAAACGCTTTGCGTTTAGTGTCCCCTCTACAAATTTTAAAGAACCCATGAAAAGGTACCATTGGCTAGTGTTACCCCAAGGCATGGCGAACAGCCCCACTTTGTGTCAAAGCTTTGTGGCACGGGCTCTCTCTTCCACTCGCCAAAATTTTCCTTCTGTTTATATTATTCACTACATGGATGATATTTTGTTGGCGCACTTAAACCCTGAAGTAGTACGCCAAGCCTTTGGACAGTTAAAACAAGATCTCACCTCTTTTGGGTTAATAATAGCTAGTGAAAAGGTGCAAGAGCATCCTCCATATACTTATCTTGGTCATATTTTGGATCATTATTTTACTAGCCAGAAATTACAGGTTAAGACTTCTCATTTACGTACTTTGCATGATTTTCAAAAATTCCTGGGAGATATTAATTGGCTTCGCCCTTATCTTAAATTGTCCACAGCTGAATTAAAACCTTTGTTTGATATGCTAAAGGGGGACCCTGACCCTACGTCTCTCAGAGAAATGACAACTGAAGCAGCAAAAGCCTTGAGCATAGTAAATTCTGCCATTTCTTCCCAACATATAAATTATATTGATTACTCAGCCCCTTGGGAAGCTTATATTTTAACTACACCTCATTCTCCAACAGCGGTCCTCTGGCAGAAGGGACCCCTTTTGTGGCTTTCCTTGCCTGCTACTCCTTCAAAAGTGTTAACTCCTTATTATGAATTGGTAGCCACCTTAGTCCATATGTGCCGTGTGGAATCTTGTAAGTATCTTGGGCGAGATCCACAGGTCATTTATATACCCTATACTTTGCAGCAGCAAGAATGGCTTTATATTCATTGTGATTCCTGGGCTATTGCTTGGGCCAATTTTGTGGGCACAATTTCACATCATTATCCCTCTAACAAGTTACTTCACTTTGCCTCTTCTTACACTTTTATATTTCCTCAGATTGTATCTCTATCTCCTCTTTCTATGGCTGCCTTGGTGTTTACAGACGGATCATCTAATGGAATGGCAGCTCTTACTATTGATGGTAAAACTAGATCTTGGGACACTGGGCTTTCTTCTGCCCAGGAAGTTGAACTTCAAGCGGTTTTAGAGGCCCTTACTCTTTTACCTACTAAAGCCTTTAATTTATATTCAGATAGTCATTATGTTATTCGAACCCTTCAGGTCATTGAAACTGTCCCTTTTCTTGGTACAGCTAATTCCACTATCCAAACTCTTTTTCGCCAGATACAACTTCTTCTTCGCTCTCCCACCTGTCCGTGCTTTTTTGGATTTATACTTGCTCATACTAAGCTTCCTGGACCATTAAGTGAGGGCAATGCTATTATGGATGAGGCTACCCAAATTTTTCTTTCTCAAATTGACTTGGCAAAGCAATCGCATGCTGCCCACCATCAAAACAGTCGTGCCCTACGTCAGCAATTTCATATTACTCGTGAGGCAGCTCGTCAAATTGTAAAAACTTGTCCCAACTGTGCTACCTTCCTGCCTGTGCCCTCCAATGGGATTACCATGTGTGGCAAATGGATGTTACCCACATCCCCTCTTTTGGACGGCTCCGCTTTGTCCATGTTACAATAGAAACTTACTCTAATTTTATTATGGCTACTCCTCTTAGCGGGGTAGCTGGCAAACATTGTATCTCCCATGCCTTACGCTGCTTTGCTACTATGGGACTTCCTAAACAAATTAAAACTGATAATGGTCCGGGATATGTTGGACGAGCTTTTCAAACTTTTTGCAAATCTTACCAAATTGTTCACTCTACAGGAATCCCCTATAATCCTCATGGTCAAGGAATTGTCGAACGGGCCAACGGTTTGTTAAAACACCAAATTTCTAAATTAAAAGGGGGGGAACTATACCCCTTCTCTCCTGTTAATATACTTTCTCATGCTTTATTCGTACTAAATTTTTTAAATTTGGATTGCAATGGCCACTCCGCAGCACAGCGGTTCTGGGAAAAGAGAGAGCAAAGAGCTTTTGCTCAAGTTAAGTGGAAAGATCCTCTAACAAGTGCTTGGCACGGGCCCGATCCGGTATTGACATGGGGTCGAGGACATGTCTGTGTTTTTTCACAGGATGAAAATGATGCCCGCTGGCTACCTGAGCGTTGTGTGCGGATTGTGGAAACTCATCAGAACGGTACAAGCGCTGACCCACTGGGCTTACGTGCAAGATCCACCGATTGTGCACCCTGCGACCTGGGAGGGAGCTGAGGTGTTCGTCCATGTCAACAGATCAGCGAACTAATTCTCAGCTGATGGACTGGTCTGCAGCTAATCTCACCAACAAGTTCAACCCAGGTCTGTGGTGGATGAATGGACGCCCTCAACGCCATGTCTGGATGTTAGTGGCTGCTCTGAATAATATCTCCTGGCCCACTTCTACTTCTTTAAAAAATATTATGAGTTGTGTAACACCCCCTTATGCTATTATGTATGGACCTTTTAATATTTCTATAGGAGCCATGTACTTTGATGTTACCTGCACTAACTGTTCTTTTACAAATTGCTTGTATAGTGGTCTTACTGATTCTGTAATTATTATCAAGCAACCACCATTTGTTATGCTTCCTGTAAACTTATCTGAAGCTTGGAATGAAGAAACAGGTATTCAAGTGTTAAAACATTTAAAAGAACTTATGCGCCCTAGACGATTTGTAGGGCTACTAATAGCAGGAATTTTAGCCTTTATTTCCTTAGCTTCCTCTGCTGCAGCGGCTACTGTGGCTTTAACACAAAATGTGCAGACAGCTCACCATGTTAATCAGCTTGCTCATAATACCACGCAAGCCCTGCACTTTCAAGGCAGGATTGATGATAAGGTAGAACAAAAATTAGAAGCATTGTATGAATCTGTGTTGTCTCTGGGAGAACAAATTCGTGCCTTACAAACTTTGCAACGGGTACGCTGTCATGCTGGGTTTGACTTTATTTGTGTGACCCCCCATAAGTATAATGGGTCAAGCTATCCTTGGGAACAAGTTGTAGCACATCTAAATGGTATTTGGCACCTTAATAACTTGTCCTTAGATCTCTTTCACCTCCATAGACAAATAGCCGGACTAGAACAGGCTCCGCCTTTGGACTTTAAAGTGGCAGAAACAGCAAAAGAACTGTTTGAACAACTTCAACATTATGTCCCTTCCTTAACTAACGTTAAGGGGCTGCTAATGTCATTGCTTGGCCCTGGGATACATTTGCTGATGGCTTGCCTATGACTTCCTTGCATTGTACGCATATTGCAAAACTCTTTCATGAGTTTAGCCAGCCAGCTGCATAAGATCAAGCTCCAAGTGAATGAATTTCCCCCGAGAGGAACCACAGCCAGAGACGGGTATGAGGCGGTGCCAGCCTAGACCGGCCTAAGACAGGGCCTTCAGCACTGCTCTGAAGTTGTTCCCCAAGACGGGTAAGGCAGGCTGGGGCACCCACCCCACCTAAGACAGGCGGGTTCGCTTCTTTTAATAAAAAGACGGGGGAACTGTCGGGAGCTGAGCTAGCAACTAAGCTCATCCTGACCTCTGGCCATGATGATGTCGCCAGAATGTCGGGAGCCAAACTAGCAGCTAGATTCATTCTTACCACTGGCTGGGCTGTTATCACTAAGATGTACCAGATTTAAGGACATTTGCTCATGGGCACTATCCGGAATTGCGTTGCCATTGTCTGCACCTTGCTATGTCCGCCAGAGTAGATTCCTATGTTAATCTGCCTTTTCCTGTGTTTACCGTAATCAAATGTTTGCCAACTTCAAAGCCCCTGTGTGTTCTTAAATTTTAACAACCCTATGCTATTGTCTGGTTCCAAAACTGCGTATAAGCTGGAAGTTAAGAATAAACTTGGCTGCAGTCTTGAGGTTCAACCTTACAGCTGAAGACCTCCCATACCCCATCTTTGTCTCTTGATTTTTTCTCTTGCCTTATTATTCCTTTTCCGTATCCCTGCCGCCCCTCAGTCAGGATTTCTGTTCCCCTGCCAGCTGGCCCGGCAGAGGTCCTAAATGAGCTTTTTTCTCTGTTCCCTCACCACAATCCAGATTCTTTTGGATAGTTACCAGTACAGTAACCACACCAGGAAGTACTTAATTTATTAAGCTACTGCTTTTGTTAATATCAGTGGAGATATTTACGGATAAACAGCTACCTACCCAGTATGTTCATGTCCTTTCTAAATGAGCTTTTATCTCTCTCCCCTCAACACAAATCAGATTCTTCTGAGGAGTTCCCAGTACATTAAACTTTCCTCGATGTAATTACCTTAACAAGATCCAGCTGAACTTATTCTCAGAAGGGATACTCCAGAATATACAGCTGCCTACCCCCTTCGTAAGTACAGGTCTTAAATGAGCTTTTTTCTCTGTTCCCTCACCACAATCCAGATTCTTTTGGGGAGTTACCAGTACAGTAACCATACCATGAAGTACTTAAATTTATTAAGGTACTGCTTTTCTTAATCTTCGTGGAGATATTTACTGATAAACAGCTACCTAACCAGCATGTTCATGTCGTTCCTAAATGAGCTTTTATTGCTCTCCCCTCACCACAAACAAGATTCTTCTGAGGAGTTCCCAGTAAATTAACCTTTCCTCGATGGAATTACCTTAACAAGCTCCAGCTGTTCTTATTCTCAGAAGGGATACTCCCTCATATACAGCTGCCTACCACCTTCGCAATTGCAGCTCCTAAATGAGCTTTTTTATCTGTTCCCTCACCACAATCCAGATTCTTTTCGGGAGTTACCAATACAGTCACCATACCAAGAATTACTTAATTTATTATGCTACTGCTTTTCGTAATCTCAGTGGAGATATTTACTGATAAACAGCTACCTACCCAGTATGATCATGTCGTTCCTAAATGAGCTTTTATCTCTCTCCCCTCACCACAAATCAGATTCTTCTGAGGATTTACCAGTACATTACCCTTTCCTCGCTCTAATTACCTTAACAAGCTCCAGCTGTTCTTATTCTCAGAAGGGATACTCCCTGATAGACAGCTGCCTACCACATTCGTAAGTGCAGGTCCTAAATGAGCTTTTTTCTCTGTTCTCTCACCACAATCCAGATTCTTTTGGGGAGTTACCAGTACAGTAAGCATACCAGGAAATACTTAATTTATTGAGCTACTGCTTCACTTAATCTCAATGGAGATATGTACTGATAAACAGCTACCTACCCAGTATGTATATGGCGCTCCTAAATGAGCTTTTATCTCTCTCCCCTCACCACAAAACAGATTATTCTGAGGAGTTCCCAGTACATTAACCTTTCCTCGATGTAATTACCTTAACAAGCTCCAGCTGTTCTTATAATCAGAAGGGATACTCCCTGATATACAGCTTCCTACCACCTTCGTAAGTGCAGGTCATAAATGAGCTTTTTTCTCTGTTCCCTCACCACAATCCAGATTCTTCTGAGGAGTTAACAGTACAGTAACCATACCAGGAAGTACTTAATTTACTAAGCTACTGCTTTTCTTAATCTCAGTGGAAATATTTACTGATGAACAGCTACCTACTCAGTATGTCCTTGTCGTTCCTAAATGTGCTTTTATCTCTCTCCCCTCACCACAAATCAGATTCTTCTGAGGAGTTTCCAGTACATTAACCTTTCCTCGATGTAATTACCTTAACAGGCTCCAGCTGTTCTTATTCTCAGAAGGGCTACTCCCTGATAGACACCTGCCTATTACCTTCGTAAGTGCAGGTCCTAAATGAGCTTTTTTCTCTATTCCCACACCACAATCCAGATTCTTCTGGGGAGTTACCAGTACTGTAACCATACCAGGAAGTACTTAATTTATTAAGCTACTGCTTTTCTTCATCTCAGTGGAAATATTTACTGTTAAACTGCTTCCTACGCAGTATGTTCATGTCGTTCCTAAATGAGCTTTTATCTCTCTCCCCTCATCAACAATCAGATTCTTCTGAGGAGTTCCCAGTACATTAACCTTTCCTCGATGTAATTACCTTAACAAGCTCCAGCTGTTCTTATTCTCAGAAGGGATACTCCCTGATAGACAGCTGCCTACCACATTCTTAAGTGCAGGTCATAAATGAGCTTTTTTCTCTGTTCTCTCACCACAATCCAGATTCTTTTGGGGAGTTACCAGTACATTAAGCATACCAGGAAATACTTAATTTATTGAGCTACAGCTTTACTTAATCTCAATGGAGATATGTACTGATAAAGAGCTACCTACCCAGTATGTTTATGGCGTTACCAAATGAGCTTTTTTCTCTCTCCCCTCACCACAAAACAGATTATTCTGAGGAGTTCCCAGTACATTAACCTTTCCTCGATGTAATTACCTTAACAAGCTCCAGCTGTTCTTATAATCAGAAGGGATACTCCCTGATATACAGCTTCCTACCACCTTCGTAAGTGCAGGTCATAAATGAGCTTTTTTCTCTGTTCCCTCACCACAATCCAGATTCTTTTGCGGAGTTACCAGTACAGTAACCATACCAGGAAGTACTTAATTTATTAAGCTACTGCTTTCCTTAATCTCAGTGGAGATATTTACTGATAAACAGCTACCTACCCAGTATGGTCATGTCGTTCCTAAATGAGCTTTTATCTCTCTCCCCTCACCACAAATCAGATTCTTCTTAGGTGTTCCCAGTACATAAACCTTTCCTCGATGTAATTATCTTAACAAGCTCCATCTCTTCCTATTCTCAGAAAGGATACTCCCTCACATACAGCTGCCTACCACCTTCATAAGTGCACGTCATAAATGAGCTTTTTTCTTTGTTAGCTCACCACAATCCAGATTCTTTAGAGGAGTTACCAGTACAGTAACCACACCAGGAAGTACTTAATTCATGAAGCTACTGCTTTTCTTAATCTCAGTGGAGAAAATTGCTGATAAACAGCTACCTACACAGTATGTTCATGTCGTTCCTAAATGAGCTTTTATCCCTCTCCCCTCACCTCAAATCAGATTCTTCTGAGGAGTTCCCAGTATATTAACCTTTCCTCTCATGGAATTACCTTAACAAGCTCCAGATGTTCTTATTCTCAGAAGGGATACTCCCTGATATACAGCTGCCTACCACCTTCGTAAGTGCAGGTCCTAAATGAGCTTTTTTCTCTGTTTCCTCACCACAATCCAGATTCTATGAGGAGTTACCAGTACAGAAACCATACCAGGAAGTTCTTAATTTATTAAGCTACTTCTTTTCTTAATCTCAGTGGAGATATTTACTGATAAACAGGTACCTACCCAGTATGATCATGTCGTTCCTATATGAGCTTTTATCTCTCTGTTCCCTCACCACATTCCAGTTTCTTTTGAGTAGATACCAGTACAGTAACCATAGCAGGAACTACAAATTTATTAAGCTACTACGTTTCTTAATCTCAGTGGAGATATTTACTGATAAACAGCTAACTACCCAGTATGATCTTGTCGTTCCAAAATGAGCTTTTGTCTCTCTCCCCTCACCACGATTCAAATTCTTCTGAGGAGTTCCCAGTACATTAACCTTTCCTCGATGTAATTACGTTAACAAGCTCAAGCTGTTCTTACTCCAAGAAGGGATACTAGCTCATATACAGCTGCCTACCAACTTCGTAAGTGCAGGTCCTAAATGAGCTTTTTTCTCTGTTCCCTCACCACAATCCAGAGTTTTTGAGGAGTGACCAGGACAGTAACCATACCAGGAAGTACTTAATTTATTAAGGTAGTGCTTTTCTTAATCTCAGTGGAGATATTTACTGACAAACAGCTACCTACCCAGCATGTTCATGTCGTTCCTAAATGAGCTTTTATCTCTCTCCCCTCACGACAAATCAGAATCTCCTGAGGAGTTCCCAGTACATTAACCTTTCCACGATGTAATTACGTTAACAAGCTACAGCTCTTCTTATTCTCAGAAGGGATAATCCCTGATATACAGCTGCCTACCACTTTCATAAGTGCACGTCATAAATGAGCTTTTTTCTCTGTTAGCTCACCACAATCCAGATTCTTTTGAGGAGTTACCAGTAGAGTAACCATACCAGGAAGTACTTAATTTATGACGCTACTGCTTTTCTTAATCTCAGTGGAGATATTTACTGATAAACAGCTACCTACCCAGTAGGTTCATCTCGTTCCTAATTGAGCTTTTATCTCTCTCCCCTCACCACAAATCAGATTTTTCTGAGGAGTCCCCACTACATTAAACTTTCCTCGATGTAATTACCTTAACAAGCTCCAGCTGTTCTTATTCTCAGAAGTGATACTCCCTGATATACAGCTGCCTACCACCTTAGTAAATGCAGGTCCTAAATGATACTCCCTGATATACAGTGCCTCCAACCTTCGTAAGTGCAGGTCCTAAATGAGCTTTTTTCTCTGGTCCCTTACCGCAATCCAGATTCTTTTCAATAGTTACCAGTACATTACCGTACCAGGAAGTCCTTAATTTTTTAAGCTACTGCGTTTCTTAATCTCAGTGGAGATATTAACTGATAAACAGCTACCTACCCAGTATGTTCATGTCGTTCCTAAATGAGCTTTCATCTCTCTCCACTCACCACATATCAGATTCTTCTGAGGAGTTCCTATTACATTAACCTTTCCTCGATGTAATTACCTTAACAAGCTTCAGCTGTTCTTATTCTCAGAAGGGATTCTCCCTGATATACAGCTGCCTACCATCCTCTTAGGTTCAGGTCCTAAATGAGCTTTTTTCTCTGTTCCCTCACCACATTCCAGATTATTTTGAGGAGTTACCAGTATAGTAACCATACCATGAAGTACTTAATTTATTAAGGTACTGCTTTTCTTAATCTCAGTGGAGATATTTATTGATAAACAGCTACCTACCCAGTATTTTCATGTCGTTCCTGAATGACCTTTTATCTCTCTCCCCTCACCACGAATCAGAATCTTCTCAGGAGTTCCCAGTACATTAACCTTTCCTCGATGTAGTTACCTTAGCAAGCTCCAGCTGTTTTTATTCTCAGAATGGTTACTCCTTGATATACAACTGCCTACCCCCTTCGTAAGTGCAGGTCCTAAATGAGCTTTTATCTCTGTTCCCTCACCACAGTCCAGATTCTTTTGGGGCGTTACCAGTACAGTAACCATACCAGAAAGTACTTAATTTATTAAGGTACTGCTTCTCTTAATCTTAGTGGAGATATTTACTGATAAACAGCTAACACCCAGTATGTACATGTCGTTCCTAAATGAGCTTTAATCTCTCTCCCCTCACCACAAATCAGATTATTCTGAGGAGTTCCCAGTACATGAACCTTTCCTCGATGTAATTACCTTAACATGCTCCAGCTGTTCTTATTCTCAGACGGGGTACTCACTGATGTACAGCTGCCTACCACCTTCGTAAGTGCAGGTCCTAAATGATCTTAATATCTGTTCCCTCAACAAAATCCAGATTCTTTTGGGGACTTACCAGTATAGTAACCATACCAGGAAGTACTTTCCTCGATGGAATTACCTTAACAACTCCAGCTATTCTCATTCTCAGATGGGATACTCCCTGATATACAGCTGCCTACCACCTTCGTAAGTGCATGTCATAAATGATCTTTTTTTCTCTGTTCCCTCACCACAATCCAGATTTTTTGGGGAATTCCCAGTACAATAACCATACCAGGAAGTACTTAATTTATTAAGCTACTGCTTTTCATAATCTCAGTGGAGATATTTACTGATAAACAGCTACAAACCCAGTATGTTCATGTCGTTCCTAATGGGCTTTTATCTCTCTCCCCTCACCACAAATCAGATTCTTCTGAGGAGTTCCGAGTACATTAAGCTTTCCTCGATGTAATTACCTTAACAAGCTCCAGCTGTTCTTATTCTCAGAAGGGATACTCCGCGATATAAATCTGCCTACCACCTTCGTATGTGCAGGTCCTAAATGAGCTTTTTTCTCTGTTCCATCACCACAATCCATATTCTTTTGGGGAGTTACCAGTACAGTAACCATACCAGGAAGTACTTAATTTATTAAGCTACTGCTTTTCTTAATCTCAGTGGAGATATTTACTGATAAACAGCTACCTACCCAGTATGTTCATGTCGTTCCTCAATGAGCTTTTATCTCTCTCCCCTCACAACAAATTAGATTCTTCTGAGGCGTTGCCAGTACATTAACCTGTTCTGGATATAATTACCTTAACAACCTCCAGCTGTTCTTGTTCTCAGCAGGGATACTCCCTGATATACAGCTGCCTACCATCCTCGTAGGTTCAGGTTCTAAATGAGCTTTTTTCTCTGTTCCCTCACCACAATCCAGATTATTTTGAGGAGTTACCAGTATAGTAACCATACAAGGAAGTACTTAGTTTATTAAACTACTGCTTTTCTTAATCTCAGTGGAGATATTTACTGATAAACAGCTATCTACCCAGTATGTTCATTTCGTTCCTAAATGAGCTTTTTTCTCTGTTCCCTCACCACAATCCAGATTCATTTGGGGACTCACCAGTACAGTAATCATACCAGGAAGTACTTAATTTTAAGCTACTGTTTTTCTTAATCTCAGTGGAGATATTTACTGATAAACAGGTACCTACCCAGTATGTTCATGTCGTTCCTAAATGAGCTTTTATTTCTCTCCCCTCAGCACAAATCAGATTCTTCTGAGGAGTTCCCAGTACATGAACCTTTCCTCGATGTAATTACCTTAACAAGCTCCAGCTGTTCTTATTCTCAGAAGGGATACTCACTGATGTACGGCTGCCTACCCCCTTCGTAAATGCAGGTCCTAAATGAGCTTTTTATCTGTTCCCTCAACAAAATCCAGATTCTTTTCGGGACTTACCAGTATAGTAACCATACCAGGAAGTACTTAATTTATTTATTTATTTATGTATTTATTTTTTTGGCCTATCCAGGGCCTTGTGCTCAGGGCCTGAGCACTGTCCCTGGCTTCTTCCCGCTCAATGCTAGCACTCTGCCATTTGAGATACAGCGCCGCTTCTAGCCATTTTCTCTATAGGTGGTGCTGGGGAATAGAACCTAGGGCCTCGTGTATACTAGGCAGGCACTCTTGCCAATAGGCTATATCCACAGCCCCATAATTTATTAAGCTAATGCTTTTGTTAATCTCAGTGGAGATATATCCTGATAAAGAGCTACCTAATCAGTATGTTCATGTCGTTCCTAAATGAGCTTTTATCTCTCTCCCTTCACCACAAATCAGATTCTTCTGAGGAGTTCCCAGTACATTAACCGTTCCTCGATGTAATTACCTTAATAAGCTCTAGCGGTTCTTATTCTCATCAGGGATACTCCCTGATATACAGCTGTCTACCACCTTCGTAAGTGCAGGACCTAAATGTGCTTTTTTCTCTGTTCCCTCAACACAATCCTGATTCTTTTGAGGAGTTACCAGTACAGTAACCATACCAGGAAGTACTTAATTTATTAATGTACTGCTTTTCTTAATCTCAGTGGAGATATTTACTGATAAACAGCTACCTACCCAGTATGTTCATGTCGTTCCTAAATGAGCTTTTTTCTCTCTCCCCTCACCACAAATCAGATTCTTCTGAGGAGTTCCCAGTACATGAACCTTTCCTCGATGTAATTACCTTTACAAGCTCCAGCTGTTCTTATTCACAGAAGGGATACTCCCTGATAGACAGCTGCCAACCACCTTCGTAAGTGCAGGTCCTAAATGAGCTTTTTTCTGTGTTCCCCCACCACAGTCCAGATTCTTTTGGGGAGTTACCAGTACAGTTACCAGACCAGGAATACTTAATTTATTAAGCTACGGCTTTTCTTAATCTCAGTGGAGATATTTACTGATAAACAGCTACCTACCCAGTATGTTCCTGTCATTCCTAAATGCGCTTTTATGTCTCTCCCCTCACCACAAATCAGATTCTTCTGAGGAGTTCCCAGTACACTAACCTTTCCTCGATGTATTTACCTTAACAAGCTCCAGCTGTTCTTATTCTCAGAAGGGATACTCCCTGATATACAGCTGCCTACCACCTTCGTAAGTGCAGGTCCTAAATGAGCTTTTTTCTCTGTTCCCTCACCACAAAGCAGATTCTTTTGAGGAGTTTCCAGTACATTAACCTTTCCAAGAACTACTTATCTTAACTAGCAAGAGCTGTTCTTATTATCAGAAGCGATATTGCCTGATATACAGCTGCCTACCCTTGTGGTGCATACAGGATGTAAATGAGCCTTTATCTCTCTTCCAGCAACACCACGCAGATTCAATCTAGGATAGCGGAGTTTACTCTCTAAGACCCGTCAGGCCTACAATAACAAGCTGCAGCTTTTCTCATTCACTGAGACGGTATATAGATATTCATCTCTCTGATGCGTAAAATACATAAATTAGCCTTATCGCCCTTCCAGCACACCAGTGCAGATCCTGTCAAGGACAGCTGCGTTTGCTCAATATGGAAGATCCTATGGAGGACAGTGGCGTTCACTCGCTATGGATTGACCGGCCTACAGTACGTAGCAGCAGCTTTTCTCATTCACTCAGGAGATAGTCCCTGATATAGGGCGAATTACCACGCTGGAGCATACAGGACCCTTCCTCTGAGAACTGCGGGGTTCACTCGCTAAGTACCGACTAGCGTACATGTACAAGCTGCAGCTGTACTCATTCACCGTGGAGATATTTTCTAAGATTTCCTACTTATCCCGCTGGTGCGTAGAGGACACAAATGAGCCTTTATCTTTCTTCCCGCAGCACAAATCAGATTCAATCGAGGAAAGCGGTGTTCAGTCGTTATGGCCAGAACGGCCTAACGAACCTAGCTCCATCTGTTCTCATTCACCGAGGAGATTTATCAGATGTACTGCTACTTACCCCTGTTGTGCTTACAGTACACAAATGAGCATTTATCTCTCTTCCAGCACCACAAAGCAGAACTTGTAGAGGACAGCGTCGTTCACTCAATACGCCCCCACCGTCCTACTAGACGTAACAAGTAGTAGCTGTTCTCATTCATCCAGGAGATAGTTCCAGATAGACCGGTACATTAACACCGGCCTACTTTAACAACCTGTAGCTGCTCTGATTCACCAAGGATACATTCCGTGATGTACAGGTATTCACCCCGGTGGTGCGTGCAGACACAAATGATCATTTTCTGTCTTCCACCACCACAATTCATGTCTTAGCTAGAAAAGCAGTGTTCAACCGCTGTGGCCTGAAAGGCCAACCGTAAGAAGATTCAGCTGTTATCATTAGCCGCTATTTCCTAGCCTATTTCATAGCCGTGCTATTTCCTGATGTACAAAAACTCACCCCGGTGGTGAGTACAGGACATAAATGAGCCCTTCTCTATTCCAGCACCACAAAGCTGTTCCAATCGAAGACAGCGTAGTTTTCGCGCTTTGGCCAGAAGGCCTACCCAAACAAGCTGCAGCTGTTCTCATTCACCGAGGAGATATTCCCTGATATACAGATACTTACCTGCGTTGTGCATAGAGTACATCAATGAGCCTTTATCTCTCTTCCAGCACCATAAAGCAGATCCTTTCGAGAAGAGCGGAGTTCACTCGCTATGTTCCGACCAGGCTACCTTAACAAGCTGCAGCTGTTCTCATTCACCTTGGAGCTATTTCCTGCTGGTGCCTACAGGACACAGGTGAGCCTTTATCTCCCTCCCAGCAACACTAAGCACATCCTACCTCTGAGAACAGCGGGGGGCACTCGCTAAGACCCGAACAACGTACATGAACAAGCGGCAGCTGTACTAATTCACCGTGGAGATATTTCCTAATATTTCCTACTTACCCCCTGGTGCGAAGAGGACACAAATGAGCTTTTATCTCTCTTCCAGCACCCCAAAGCCGATTGAATCTAGGACAGCGGAGTTTATTCTCTTTGGCCCCACAAGCCTACCCTATCAAGCTGCAGCTGTAATCATTCATCTCGGAGATATTTCCTGATATACAGCTACTTACCCGGTGCTGTAGAGAGATTATAAATGAGCCTTGATCACTCTTCCAGCACCACATAGCGATCCGATCGAGGACAGAGGAGTTCACTGTCCATAGTCCGCCCGATCAGCCTACTCTAACAAGCTGTAGCTGTTCTCATTTACCGAGGAGATGTTACGTGATGTACAGCTCCTTGCCTCTGTGGTGCATACAGGATGTAAATGAGCCTTTACCTCTCTTCCAGCACCACCACGCAGATTCAATCTAGGACAGCGGAGTTTACTCTCTATGTCCCGTCAGGCCTACAATAACGAGCTTCAGCTGTTCTCATTCAACGCGAAGGTATATAGCTATTCATCTCGGTGGTGCGTAAAATACATAAATTAGCCTTTATGGTTCTTCCAGCACACCAATGCAGATCTTGTCAAGGACAGCGGCCTTTACTCCATATGGCAGATCCTATGGAGGACAGTGGCGTTCACTCGCTATGGCCTGACCGACCTACAGTACGGAGCAGCAGCTGTTCTCATTCACTCAGGAGATAGTCCCTGATATAGGGCGACTTACCCCGCTGGTGCCTACATGACACAAGTGAGCCTTTATCTCTCTTCCAGCAACACTAAGCACATCCTACCTCTGAGAACAGCGAGGATCACTCGCTAAGTCCCGACCAGCGTACATGAACAAGCTGCAGCTGTACTAATTCACCGTGGAGATATTTCCTAATATTTCCTACTTACTCCGCTGGTGCGTATAGGACACAAATGAGCCTTTATCTCTCTGCCCGCAGCACAAATCAGATTCAATCGAAGACAGCCGAGTTTTAGCGCTTTGGCCCGAAGGCCTACCCAAGCAAGCTGCAGCTGTTCTCATTCACCGAGGAGATATTCCCTGATATACAGATACTTACCTGCGTTGTGCGTAGAGTACATCAACGAGCCTTTATCTCTCTTCCAGCACGATAAAGCAGATCCTTTTGAGAAGAGCGGAGTTCACTCGCTATGTTCCGACCAGGCTACCTTAACAAGCTGCAGCTGTTCTCATTCACCGTGGAGCTATTTCCTGCTATACAGTTACTTACCCCGCTGGTGCGAAGAGGACCCAAATGAGCCTTTATCTCTCTTCCAGTACCCCAAAGCCGATTGAATCTAGGACAGCGGAGTTTATTCGCTATGGCCCCACGAGCCTACCCCATCAAGCTGCAGCTGTAATCATTCAGCTCTCAGATATTTCCTGATATACAGTTACTTACCCGATGGTGTACAGAGATTATAAATGAGCCTTGATCACTCTTCCAGCACCCCATAGCGATCCAATCGAGGACAGAGGAGTTCACTGTCCTTGGCCCGCCCGATCAGGCTACTCTAACAAGCTGTAGCTGTTCTCATTCACCGAGGAGATATTACGTGATGAACAGCTAGTTGCCTCTGTGGTGCATACAGGATGTAAATGAGCCTTTACCTCTCTTCCAGCACCACCACGCAGATTCAATCTAGGACAGCGGAGTTTACTCTCTATGGCCCGTTAGGCCTACAATAACAAGCTGCAGCTGTTCTTATTCAACGAGATGGTATTTAGCTGTTCATCTCGGTGGTGCATAAAATATATAAATTAGCCTTTATCGCTCTTCCAGCACACCAATGCAGATCTTGTCAAGGACAGCGGCCTTTACTCCATATGGCAGATCCTATGGAGGACAGTGGCGTTCACTCGCTATGGCCTGAACGACCTACAGTACGGAGGAGCAGCTGTTCTCATTCACTCAGGAGATAGTCCCTGATATAGGGCGACTTACCCCGCTGGGGCCTACAGGACACAAGTGAGCCTTTATCTCCCTTCCAGCAACACTATACAAATTCTACCTCTGAGAACAGCGCGGATCACTCGCTAAGTCCCGACCAGCATACATGAACAAGCTGCAGCTGTACTAATTCCCCGTGGAGATATTTCCATGTATTTCCTACTTAACCCGCTGGTGCGTATAGGACACAAATGAGCCTTTATCTCTCTTCCCGCAGCACATATCACACTCAATCGAGGACAGCGGAGTTTTAGCGCTTGGACCTGAAGGCCAACCAAAACAAGCTGCATCTGTTCTCATTCACCGAGGAGATACTCCCTGATATACAGATACTTACCTGCGTTGTGCGTATATCCTTTTCTCTCTACCAGCACCTTAAAGCAGATCCTTTCGAAAAGAGCGGAGTTCACTCTCTATGTCCTGACCATGCGATCTTAACAAGATGCAGCTGTTCTCATTCACCATGGAGCTATTTCCTGCTGTACAATTACTTACCCCACAGGTGCGAAGAGGACACAAATGAGCCTTTATCTCTCTTCCAGCACCCCAAAGTCGATTGAATCTAGGACAGCGGAGGTTATTCGCAATGGCCCCACGAGCCTACCCTATCAAGCTGCAGCTGTAATCACTCAGCTCGGAGGTATTTTACAGCTACTTACCTGGTGGTGTAGAGAGATTATAAATGAGCATTGATCACTCTTCCAGCACCACATAGCGATCCAATCGAGGATAGAGGAGTTCACTGTCCTTGGCCCGCCCTATCAGGCTACTCTAACAAGCTGCAGCTGTTCTCATTCACCGTGGAGATGTTACCTGATGTACAGCTAGTTGCCTCTGTGGTGCATACAAGATGTAAATGAGCCTTTACCTCTCATCCAGCACCACCACGCAGATTCAATCTAGGACAGCGGAGTTTACTCTCTATGGCCCGTCAGGCCTACAATAACAAGCTGCAGCTGTTCTAATTCACCGAGGAGATATTCCCTGATATACAGATACTTACCTGCGTTGTGCGGAGAGTACATCAATGAACCTTTATCTCTCTTCCAGCACCATAAAGCAGATCCTTTCGAGAAGAGCGGAGTTCACTCGCTATGTCCCGACCAGGCTAACTGAACAAGCTGCAGCTGTTCTCATTCACCGTGGAGCTATTTCCTGCTATACAGTTACTTACCCCGCTGGTGCGAAGAGGACCCAAATGAGCCTTTATCTCTCTTCCAGTACCCCAAAGCAGATTGAATCTAGGACAGCGGAGTTTATTCGCTATGGCCCCACGAGCCTACCCCATCAAGCTGCAGCTGTAATCATTCAGCTCGCAGATATTTCCTGATATACAGCTACTTACCCGGTGGTGTAGAGAGATTATAAATGAGCCTTGATCACTCTTCCAGCACCACATAGCTATCCAATCGAGGACAGAGGAGTTCACTGTCCATGGTCCGCCCGATCAGCCTACTCTAAAAAGCTGCAGCTGTTCTCATTCACAGAGGAGATGTTAGGTGATGTACAGCTAGCTGTCCCTGTGGTGCATACAGGACGTAAATGAGCCTTTATCTCTCTTCCAGCACCACCACGCAGATTCAATCTAGGACAGCGGAGTTTACTCTCCATGGCCCCTCAGGCCTACAATAACAAGCTGCAGCTGTTCTCATTCACCGAGAAAGTATATAGCTATTCATCTCGGTGGTGCGTAAAATACATAGATTAGCCTTTATCGCTCTTCCAGCACACCATGCAGATTTTGTCAAAGACAGCGGAGTTTACTCAATATAGCAGATTCTATGGCGGACAGTGGCGTTCACTCGCTATGGCCTGACTGGCCTACAGTACGGAGCAGCAGCTGTTCTCATTCACTCAGTAGATAGTCCCTGATATAGGGCGACTTACCACGCTGGTGCCTACAGGACACAAGTGAGCCTTTATCTCTCTCCCAGCAACACTAAGCACATCCTACCTCTGAGAACAGCGGGGGGCACTCGCAGAGACCGACCAGCTTTCATGAACAAGCTGCAGCTGTACTAATTCACCGTGGAGATATTTCCTAATATTTCCTACTTACCCCGCTGGTGCGAAGAGGACACAAATGAGCCTTTATCTCTCTTCCAGCACCCCAAAGCCGATTGAATCTAGGACAGCAGAGTTTATTCGCTATGGCCCCACAAGCCTTCCCTATCAAGCTGCAGCTGTAATCATTCAGCTCGGAGATATTTCCTGATATACAGCTACTTACCCGGTGGTGTAGAGAGATTATAAATGAGCCTTGATGACTCTTCCAGCACCACATAGCCATCCAATCGAGGACACAGGAGTTCACTGTCCATGGCCCGCCCGATCAGCCTACTCTAACAAGCTGCAGCTGTTCTCATTCACCGAGGAGATGTTCCGGGATGTACAGCTAGTTGCCTCTGTGGTGCATACAGGATGTAAATGAGCCTTTACCTCTCTTCCAGCACCACCACGCAGATTCAATCTAGGACAGCGGAGTTTACTCTCTATGGCCCGTCAGGCCTACAATAACGAGCTTCAGCTGTTCTCATTCAACGCGAAGGTATATAGCTATTCATCTCGGTGGTGCGTAAAATACATAAATTAGCCTTTATGGTTCTTCCAGCACACCAATGCAGATCTTGTCAAGGACAGCGGCCTTTACTCCATATGGCAGATCCTATGGAGGACAGTGGCGTTCACTCGCTATGGCCTGACCGACCTACAGTACGGAGCAGCAGCTGTTCTCATTCACTCAGGAGATAGTCCCTGATATAGGGCGACTTACCCCGCTGGTGCCTACAGGACACAAGTGAGCCTTTATCTCTCTTCCAGCAACACTAAGCACATCCTACCTCTGAGAACAGCGAGGATCTCTCGCTAAGTCCCGACCAGCGTACATGAACAAGCTGCAGCTGTACTAATTCACCGTGGAGATATTTCCTAATATTTCCTACTTACTCCGCTGGTGCGTATAGGACACAAATGAGCCTTTATCTCTCTGCCCGCAGCACAAATCAGATTCAATCGAAGACAGCCGAGTTTTAGCGCTTTGGCCCGAAGGCCTACCCAAGCAAGCTGCAGCTGTTCTCATTCACCGAGGAGATATTCCCTGATATACAGATACTTACCTGCGTTGTGCGTAGAGTACATCAACGAGCCTTTATCTCTCTTCCAGCACGATAAAGCAGATCCTTTTGAGAAGAGCGGAGTTCACTCGCTATGTTCCGACCAGGCTACCTTAACAAGCTGCAGCTGTTCTCATTCACCGTGGAGCTATTTCCTGCTATACAGTTACTTACCCCGCTGGTGCGAAGAGGACCCAAATGAGCCTTTATCTCTCTTCCAGTACCCCAAAGCCGATTGAATCTAGGACAGCGGAGTTTATTCGCTATGGCCCCACGAGCCTACCCCATCAAGCTGCAGCTGTAATCATTCAGCTCTCAGATATTTCCTGATATACAGCTACTTACCCGATGGTGTACAGAGATTATAAATGAGCCTTGATCACTCTTCCAGCACCCCATAGCGATCCAATCGAGGACAGAGGAGTTCACTGTCCTTGGCCCGCCCGATCAGGCTACTCTAACAAGCTGTAGCTGTTCTCATTCACCGAGGAGATATTACGTGATGTACAGCTAGTTGCCTCTGTGGTGCATACAGGATGTAAATGAGCCTTTACCTCTCTTCCAGCACCACTACCCAGATTCAATCTAGGACAGCGGAGTTTACTCTCTATGGACCGTCAGGCCTACAATAACAAGCTGCAGCTGTTCTCCTTTACCGAGAAAGTATATAGCTATTCATCTCGGTGGTGCGTAAAATACATAAATTAGCCTTTATCGCTCTTCCAGCACACCAATGCAGATCTTGTCAAGGACAGCGGCCTTTACTCCATATGGCAGATCCGATGGAGGACAGTAGCGTTCACTTGCTATGGCCTAACCGACCTACAGTACGGAGCAGCAGCTGTTCTCATTCACTCAGGAGATAGTCCCTGATATAGGGCGATTTACACCGCTGGTACCTAAAGGACACCAGTGAGCCTTTATCTCTCTTCCAGTACCGCAAAGCTGATTGAATCTAGGACAGCGGAGTTTATTCTCTATGGCCCCATGAGCCTACCCTATCAAGCTGCAGCTGTAATCATTCAGCTCTCAGATATTTCCTGATATATAGCTACTTACCTGGTGGTGTAGAGAGATTATAAATGAGCATTGATCACTCTTCCAGCACCACATAGCGATCCAAACGAGGACAGAGGAGTTCACTGTCCATGGTCCGCCCGATCAGCCTACTCTAACAAGCTTTAGCTGTTCTCATTCACCGAGGAGATGTTACGTGATGTACAGCTAGTTGCCCCTGTGGTGCATACAGGATGTAAATGAGCCTTTACCTCTCTTCCAGCACCACCACGCAGATTCAATCTAGGACAGCGGAGTTTACTCTCTATGGCCCGTTAGGCCTACAATAACAAGCTGCAGCTGTTCTTATTCAACGAGATGGTATTTAGCTGTTCATCTCGGTGGTGCATAAAATATATAAATTAGCCTTTATCGCTCTTCCAGCACACCAATGCAGATCTTGTCAAGGACAGCGGCCTTTACTCCATATGGCAGATCCTATGGAGGACAGTGGCGTTCACTCGCTATGGCCTGAACGACCTACAGTACGGAGGAGCAGCTGTTCTCATTCACTCAGGAGATAGTCCCTGATATAGGGCGACTTACCCCGCTGGGGCCTACAGGACACAAGTGAGCCTTTATCTCCCTTCCAGCAACACTATACAAATTCTACCTCTGAGAACAGCGCGGATCACTCGCTAAGTCCCGACCAGCATACATGAACAAGCTGCAGCTGTACTAATTCCCCGTGGAGATATTTCCATGTATTTCCTACTTAACCCGCTGGTGCGTATAGGACACAAATGAGCCTTTATCTCTCTTCCCGCAGCACATATCACACTCAATCGAGGACAGCGGAGTTTTAGCGCTTGGACCTGAAGGCCAACCAAAACAAGCTGCATCTGTTCTCATTCACCGAGGAGATACTCCCTGATATACAGATACTTACCTGCGTTGTGCGTATATCCTTTTCTCTCTACCAGCACCTTAAAGCAGATCCTTTCGAAAAGAGCGGAGTTCACTCTCTATGTCCTGACCATGCGATCTTAACAAGATGCAGCTGTTCTCATTCACCATGGAGCTATTTCCTGCTGTACAATTACTTACCCCACAGGTGCGAAGAGGACACAAATGAGCCTTTATCTCTCTTCCAGCACCCCAAAGTCGATTGAATCTAGGACAGCGGAGGTTATTCGCAATGGCCCCACGAGCCTACCCTATCAAGCTGCAGCTGTAATCACTCAGCTCGGAGGTATTTTACAGCTACTTACCTGGTGGTGTAGAGAGATTATAAATGAGCATTGATCACTCTTCCAGCACCACATAGCGATCCAATCGAGGATAGAGGAGTTCACTGTCCTTGGCCCGCCCTATCAGGCTACTCTAACAAGCTGCAGCTGTTCTCATTCACCGTGGAGATGTTACCTGATGTACAGCTAGTTGCCTCTGTGGTGCATACAAGATGTAAATGAGCCTTTACCTCTCATCCAGCACCACCACGCAGATTCAATCTAGGACAGCGGAGTTTACTCTCTATGGCCCGTCAGGCCTACAATAACAAGCTGCAGCTGTTCTAATTCACCGAGGAGATATTCCCTGATATACAGATACTTACCTGCGTTGTGCGGAGAGTACATCAATGAACCTTTATCTCTCTTCCAGCACCATAAAGCAGATCCTTTCGAGAAGAGCGGAGTTCACTCGCTATGTCCCGACCAGGCTAACTGAACAAGCTGCAGCTGTTCTCATTCACCGTGGAGCTATTTCCTGCTATACAGTTACTTACCCCGCTGGTGCGAAGAGGACCCAAATGAGCCTTTATCTCTCTTCCAGTACCCCAAAGCAGATTGAATCTAGGACAGCGGAGTTTATTCGCTATGGCCCCACGAGCCTACCCCATCAAGCTGCAGCTGTAATCATTCAGCTCGCAGATATTTCCTGATATACAGCTACTTACCCGGTGGTGTAGAGAGATTATAAATGAGCCTTGATCACTCTTCCAGCACCACATAGCTATCCAATCGAGGACAGAGGAGTTCACTGTCCATGGTCCGCCCGATCAGCCTACTCTAAAAAGCTGCAGCTGTTCTCATTCACAGAGGAGATGTTAGGTGATGTACAGCTAGCTGTCCCTGTGGTGCATACAGGACGTAAATGAGCCTTTATCTCTCTTCCAGCACCACCACGCAGATTCAATCTAGGACAGCGGAGTTTACTCTCCATGGCCCCTCAGGCCTACAATAACAAGCTGCAGCTGTTCTCATTCACCGAGAAAGTATATAGCTATTCATCTCGGTGGTGCGTAAAATACATAGATTAGCCTTTATCGCTCTTCCAGCACACCATGCAGATTTTGTCAAAGACAGCGGAGTTTACTCAATATAGCAGATTCTATGGCGGACAGTGGCGTTCACTCGCTATGGCCTGACTGGCCTACAGTACGGAGCAGCAGCTGTTCTCATTCACTCAGTAGATAGTCCCTGATATAGGGCGACTTACCACGCTGGTGCCTACAGGACACAAGTGAGCCTTTATCTCTCTCCCAGCAACACTAAGCACATCCTACCTCTGAGAACAGCGGGGGGCACTCGCAGAGACCGACCAGCTTTCATGAACAAGCTGCAGCTGTACTAATTCACCGTGGAGATATTTCCTAATATTTCCTACTTACCCCGCTGGTGCGAAGAGGACACAAATGAGCCTTTATCTCTCTTCCAGCACCCCAAAGCCGATTGAATCTAGGACAGCAGAGTTTATTCGCTATGGCCCCACAAGCCTTCCCTATCAAGCTGCAGCTGTAATCATTCAGCTCGGAGATATTTCCTGATATACAGCTACTTACCCGGTGGTGTAGAGAGATTATAAATGAGCCTTGATGACTCTTCCAGCACCACATAGCCATCCAATCGAGGACACAGGAGTTCACTGTCCATGGCCCGCCCGATCAGCCTACTCTAACAAGCTGCAGCTGTTCTCATTCACCGAGGAGATGTTCCGGGATGTACAGCTAGTTGCCTCTGTGGTGCATACAGGATGTAAATGAGCCTTTACCTCTCTTCCAGCACCACCACGCAGATTCAATCTAGGACAGCGGAGTTTACTCTCTATGTCCCGTCAGGCCTACAATAACAAGCTGCAGCTGTTCTCATTCACTGAGAAGGTCTATAGCTATTCGTCTCGGTAGTGCGTAAAATACATAAATTAGCCTTTATCGCTCTTCCAGCACACCAATGCAGATCTTGTCAAGGACAGCGGCCTTTACTCCATATGCCAAATCCTATGGAGGACAGTGGCGTTCACTCGCTATGGCCTGACCGACCTACAGTACGGAGCAGCAGCTGTTCTCTTTCACTCAGGAGATAGTCCCTGATATAGGGCGACTTACCCCGCTGGTGCCTACAGGACACCAGTGAGCCTTCATCTCTCTTCCAGCAACACTAAGCACATCCTACATCTGAGAACAGCGAGGCTCACTCGCTATGTCCCGACCAGCGTACATGAGCAAGCTGCAGCTGTACTAATTCACCGTGGAGATATTTCCTAATATTTTCTACTTACTCCGCTGTGGGTGTAGGACACAAATGAGCCTTTATCTCTCTTCCCGCAGCACAAATCAGATTCAATCGAAGACAGCGGAGTTTTAGCACTTTGGCCCGAAGGCCTACCCAAACAAGCTGCAGCTGTTCTCATTCACCGAGGATATATTCCCTGATATACAGATACTTACCTGCGTTGTGCGTACAGTACATCAATGAGCCTTTATCTCTCTTCCAGCACCATAAAGCAGATCCTTTCGGGAAGAGCGTAATTCACTCTCTATGTTCTGACCAGGCTACCTTAACGAGCTGCAGCTGTTCTCATTCACCGTGGAGCTATTTCCTGCTATACCATTACTTACCCCGCTGGTGCGAAGAGGATACAAATGTGCCTTTATCTCTTTTCCAGTACCCCAAAGCCGATTGAATCTAGGACAGCGAAGTTTATTCGCTGTGGTCCCATGAGCCTACCCTATCAAGCTGCAGCTGTAATCATTCAGCTGGCAGATATTTCCTGATATACAGCTACTTACCCGGTGGTGTAGAGAGATTATAAATGAGCCTTGATCACTCTTCCAGCACCACATAGCGATCCAATCGAGGACAGAAGAGTTCACTGTCCATGGCCCGCCCGATCAGCCTACTCTAACAAGCTGCAGCTGTTCTCATTCACCGAGGAGATATTACGTGATGTACAGCTAGCTGCCCCTGTAGTGCATACACGATGTAAATGAGCCTTTATCTCTCTTCCAGAACTACCATGCAGATTCAATCTAGGACAGCGGAGTTTACTCTCTATGGCCCCTCAGGCCTACAATAACAAGCTGCAACTGTTCTCATTCAACGCGAAGGTATATCGCTATTCATCTCGGTGGTGCGTAAAATACATAAATTAGCCTTTATTGCTCTTCCAGCAGACCAATGCAGATCTTGTCAAGGACAGCGTCGTTTACTCAATATAGCAGATCCTATGGAGGACAGTGGCGTTCACTCGCTATGGCCTGACCGGCCTACAGTACCGAGCATCAGCTTTTCTCATTCACTCAGGAGATAGTCCCTGATATAGGGCGACTTACCCCGCTGGTGCCTACAGGACACAAGTGAGCCTTTATCTCTCTCCCAGCAACACCGAGCACATCCTACCTGTGAGAACAGCGGGGTTCACTCGCTAAGTCCCGACCACCGTACATGAACAAGCCGCAGCTGTACTAATTCACCGTGGAGATATTTCCTTGTATTTCCTACTTACCCCGCTGGTGCGTAGAGGACACAAATGAGCCTTTATCTCTCTTCTCGCAGCACAAATCAGATTCAATCGAGGACCGCGGGGTTCACTCGCTATGGCCCGCACGGCCTATCCGACCTAGCTGCATCTGTTCTCATTCTCCGTGGAGATTTCCCGGATGTCCTGCTACTTACCCCTGTGGTGCTTACAGTACACAAATGCGCCTTTATCTCTCTTCCAGCACCACAAAGCAGAACCTGTGGAGGAAAGCGTCGTTCACTCAATAGGCCACGACCTGCATACTAGACGTAACAAGTTGTAGCTGTTCTCATTCACCCAGGACATATTCCCTGATAGACCGCTACTTACCCCGTTGTTGCGAACAGGACATTAATGAGCCTTTAGCTCTCTTCCAGCACCACAAAGCAGATCCAATCGAGGACAGCGGAGTTCCCTGGCTATGGCCCGAACGGGCTACTTTAACAAGCTGCAGCTACTCTGATCCACCAAGGATACATTCCGTGATGTACAGGTATTTACCCCGGTGGTGCGTCCAGACACAAATGAGCATTTTCTGTCTTCCACCACCACAAAGCATGTCTTATCGAGAACAGCAGTGTTCAACCGCTGTGGCCTGAAAGGCCTACAGTAAGAAGATTCAGCTGTTCTCCTTAGCCGAGGAGATATTTCCTGATGTACCACAACTCACCCCGGTGGTGAGTACAGGTCATAAATGAGCCCTTCTCTATTCCAGCACCACAAATCAGTTCCAATCGAAGACAGCGGAGTTTTGGTGCTTTGGCCCGAAGGCCTACCCAAACAAGCTACAGCTGTTCTCATTCGCCGAGGAGATACTCCCTGATATACAGATACTTACCTGCGTTGTTCGTATAGTACATCAATGAGCCTTTATCTCTCTTCCAGGACCATAAAGCAGATCCTATGGAGAATAGTGGAGTTCACTCGCTATGTCCCGACCAGGCTACCTTAACAAGCTGCAGCTGTTCTCATTCACAGTGGAGCTATTTCCTGCTGGTGCCTACAGGACACAGGTGAGCCTTTATCTCTCTTCCACCAACACTAAGCACATCCTACCTCTGAGAACAGAGGGGGTCACTCGCTACGAACCAACCAGCGTACATGAGCAAGCTGCAGCTGTACTAATTCACCGTGGAGATATTTCCTAATATTTCCTACTTACCCCGCTGGTGCGAAGAGGAAACAAATGAGCCTTTATCTCTCTTCCAGTACCCCAAAGCCGATTGAATCTAGGACAGCGGAGTTTATTCGCTATGGCCCCACGAGCCTACCCCATCAAGCTGCAGCTGTAATCATTCAGCTCTCAGATATTTCCTGATATACAGCTACTTACCCGATGGTGTACAGAGATTATAAATGAGCCTTGATCACTCTTCCAGCACCACATAGCTATCCAATCGAGGACAGAGGAGTTCATTGCCCATGGCCCGCTCGATCAGCCTACTATAACAAGCTGCAGCTGTTCTCATTCACCGAGAAGGGTATAAAGTTATTTATCTCTGTGGTGGGTAAAGTACATAAATTACCCTTTATCCCTCTTCCAGCACACCAATGCAGATCCTGTCAAGGACAGTGGCGTTTACTCAATATAGCATATCCTAAGGAGGACAGTGGAGTTCACTCTCTATGCCCTGAACGACCTACAGTACGGAGAAGCAGCTGTTCTCATTCACTCAGGAGATAGTCCCTGATATAGGGCGACTTACCCCGCTGGTGCCTACAGGACACAAGTGAGCCTTTATCTTTCTTCCAGCAACACAGAGCACATCCTACCTCTGAGAACAGCGGGGTCACTCGCTAAGTCCTGACCAGCGTACATGAACAAGCTGCAGGTGTACTAATTCACCGTGGAGATATTTCTTTGTATTTCCTACTTACCCCGCTGGTGCGTACAAGACACAAATGAGACTTTATCCCTCTTCCCGCAACACAATTCAGATTCAACCGAAGACAGCGGGGTTCACTCGCTATGGTTCGAACAGCCTAACCGAACAGACAGCATATGTTCTCATTCACCCAGGAGATTTCACGGATGTACAGCTACGTACCCCTATGGTGCTTACAGTACACAAATGAGCTACTGCTATTCTTATTGTCAGTGGAGATATTTACTGAAAAACAGCTACCTATCCAGTATGTTAATGTCATTCCTAAATGAGCGTTTATCTCTCTTCCCTAAACACAAATCAGATTCTTCTGAGGAGTTCCCAATACATTAACCTTTCCTCGATGTAATTACCTTAACAGGCTCCAGCTGTTCTTATTCTCAGAAGGGATACTCCCTGATATACAGCTGCCTACCACCTTCGTAAGTGCACTTCCTAAATGAGCTTTTTTCTCTGTTCCCTCACCACAATCCAGATTCTTTTGGGGAGTTACCAGTACAGTAACCATACCAGGAAGTACTTAATTTATTAAGCTACTGCTTTTCTTAATCTCAGTGGAGATATTTACTGATAAACAGCTACCTACCCAGTAGGTTCATGTCCTTTGTAAATGAACTTTTAACTCTCTTCCCTCACCACTAATTAGATTCTCCTGAGGAGTTCCCAGAACATTAACCTTTCCTCGATATAATTACCTTAAAAAGTCACAGCTGTTCTTATTCTCAGAAGGGATACTCCCTGATATGCAGCTGCCGACCACCTTCCTAAGTTTAGGTCCTAAATGAGCTTTTTTCTCTGTTCTCTCACTACAAAGCAGATTCTCTTGAGCAGTTTCCAGTACAATAACCATACCAGGAAGTACTTAATTTACTAAGCTACTGCTTTTCTTAATCTCTGTGCAGATATTTACTGATAAACAGCTACCTACCCAGTAGGTTCATGTCCTTTGTAAATGAGCTTTTAACTCTGTTCACTCACCACTAATCAGATTCTTCTGAGGATTTCCCAGTACATTAACCTTTCCTAGATGTAATTTCCTTAACAAGTCCCAGCTGTTCTTATTCTCAGAAGGGATACTCCCTGATATACAGCTGCGGACCACCTTCATAAGAGTAGGTAATAAATGAGCTTTTTTCTCTGTTCTTTCAATACAAAGCAGATTCTCTTGAGGAGTTTCCAGTACATTAACCATACCAGGAAGTACTTAATTTACTAAGGTACTGCTTTTCTTAATATCAGTGGAGATATTTACTGATAAACAGGTACCTACCCAGTAGGTTCATGTCCTTTGTAAATGAGCTTTTAACTCTCTTCACTCACCACTAATCAGATTCTACTGAGGAGTTCCCAGTACATTAACCTTTCCTCGATGTAATTACCTTAACTAGTCCCAGCTGTTCTTATTCTCAGAAGGGCTACTCCCTGATATACAGCTGCCGACCACCTTCCTAAGTGTAGGTCCTAAATGAGCTTTTTTCTCTGTTCTCTCACTACAAAGCAGATTCTCTTGAGGAGTTCCCAGTACAATAACCATACCAGGAAATACTTAATTTACTAAGCTACTGCTTTTCTTAATCTCAGTGGAGATATTTACTGATAAACAGCTACCTACCCAGTAGGTTCATGTCCTTTGTAAATGAGCTTTTAACTCTCTTCCCTCACCACTAATCAGATTCTCCTGAGGAGTTCCCAGAACATTAACCTTTCCTCGATATAATTACCTTAAAAATTTCAGCTGTTCTTATTCTCAGAAGGGATACTCCCAGATATGCAGCTGCCGACCACCTTCCTAAGTGTACGTCCTAAATGAGGTTTTTTCTCTGTTCTCTTACTACAAAGCAGATTCTCTTGAGGAGTTTCCAGTACATTAACCATACCAGTAAGTACTTAATTTACTCAACTACTGCTTTTCTTAATCTCACTGGAGATATTTACTGATAAACAGCTATCTACCCAGTAGTTTCATGTCCTTTGTAAATGAGCTTTTATCTCTCTTTCTTCACCACTAATCAGATTCTCCTGAGGAGCTGCTATTACATTAACCTTTCCTCAATGTCATTACCTTAACAAGTCCCAGCTGTTCTTAATCTCAGAAGGGATACTCCCTGATATACAGCTGCCGACCACCTTCCTAAGTGTAGGTCGTAAATGAACTTTTTTCTCTGTTCTCTCACTACAAAGCAGATTCTCTTGAGGAATTTCCAGTACATTAACAATACCAGGTATTACTTAATTTACTAAGCTTCTGCTTTTCTTAATCTCAGTGGAGATATTTACTGATAAACAGCTACCTACAGAGTAGGTTCATGTCCTGTGTAAATGAGCTTTTAACTCTCTTCACTCACCACTAATCAGATTCTTCTGAGGATTTCCCAGTACATTAACCTTTCATCGATGTAATTACCTTAACAAGTCCCAGCTGTTCTTATTCTCAGAGGGGATACTCCCTGATATACAGCTGCCGACCACCTTGATAAGTGTAGGTCCTAAATGAGCTTTTTTCTCTGTTCTCTCACTACAAAGCAGATTCTCTTGAGGAGTTTCCAGTACATTAACCATACCAGGAAGTACTTAATTTACTAAGCTACTGCTTTTCTTAATCTCTGTGGAGATATTTACTGATAAACAGCTACCTACCCAGTATGTTCATGTCCTTTGTAAATGAGCTTTTAACTCTCTTCACTCACCACTAATCAGATTCTTCTGAGGAGCTCCCAGTACAGTAATCTTTCCTCGATGTAAATATCTTAACATGTCCCAGCTGTTCTTTATCTCAGAAGGGATACTCCCTGATATACAGCTGCAGACCACCTTCATAAGTGAAGGTCCTAAATGAGCTTCTTTCTCTGTTCTCTCACTACAAAGCATATTCTCTTGACGAATTTACAGTACATTAACCATACCAGGAAGTACTTAATTTACTAAGCTTCTGCTTTTCTTAATCTCAGTGGAGATATTTACTGATAAACAGCTACCTAACCAGTAGGTTCATGTCCTTTGTAAATGAGCTTTTAACTCTCTTCCCTCTACACTAATCAGATTCTTCTGAGTAGTTCCCAGTACATTAACCTTTCCCCGATGTAATTACCTTAACAAGTCACAGGTGTTCTTATTCTCAGAAGGGATACTCCCTGATACACAGCTGCTGACCACCTTCATAAGTGTAGGTCCTAAATCAGCTTTTTTCTCTGTTCTCTCACTACAAAGCAGATTCTCTTGAGGAGTTTCCAGTACAATAACCATACCAGGAAGTACTTAATTTACTAAGCTAGTGCTTTTCTTAATCTCTGTGGAGATATTTACTGATAAACAGCTACCTACCCAGTATGGTCATGTCCTTTGTAAATGAGCTTTTAACTCTCTTCACTCACCACTAATCAGATTCTTCTGAGGATTTCCCAGTACATTAAACTTTCCTTGATGTAATTACCATATAGAGTCCCAGCTGTTCTTATTCTCAGAAGGGATACTCCCTGATATACAGCTGCCGACCACCTTCATAAGAGTAGGTAGGAAATGAGATTTTTTCTCTGTTCTTTCAATACAAAGCAGATTCTCTTGAGGAGTTACCAGTACATTAACCATACCAGGAAGTACTTAATTTACTAAGGTACTGCTTTTCTTAATATCAGTGGAGATACTTACTGATAAACAGCTACCTACCCAGTAGGTTCATGTCCTTTGTAAATGATCTTTTAACTCTCTTCACTCACCACTAATCAGATTCTTCACAGGAGTTCCTAGTACATTAACCTTTCCTCGATGTAATTACCTTAACAAGTCCCAGCTGTTCTTATTCTCAGAAGGGATACAACCTGATATACAGCTGCCGACCACCTTCATAAGTGTAGGTCCTAAATGAGCTTTTTTCTCTGTTCTCTCACTACAAAGCAGATTCTCTTGAGGAGTTTCCAGTACACTAACCATACCAGGAAGTACTTAATTTACTAAGCTACTGTTTTTCTTAATCTCTGTGGAGATATTTACTGATAAACAGCTCCATACCCAGTAGGTTCATGTCCTTTGTAAATGAGCTTTTAACTCTCTTTCCTCACCACTAATCAGATTCTTCTGAGGAGTTCCCAGTAGAGTAACCTTTCCTGGATGTAAATACCTTAACAAGTCCCAGCTGTTCTTAATCTCAGAAGGGATACTACCTGATATACTGCTGCAGACCACCTTCATAAGTGTAGGTCTTAAATGAGCTTTTTTCTCTGTTCTCTCACTGCAAAGGAGATTCTCTTGAGGAATTTACAGTACATTAACCGTACCAGGAAGTACTTAATTTACTAAGCTTCTGCTTTTCTTAATCTCAGTGGAGACATTTACTGATAAACATCGACCTACACAGTAGGTTCATGTCCTTTGTAAATGAGCTTTTCACTCTCTTCCGTCACCACTAATCAGATTCTTCTGAGGAGTTCCCGGTACATTAACCTTTCCTCGATGTAATTCCCTTAACAATTCCCAGCTGTTCTAATTCTCAGAAGGGATACTCCCTGATATACAGCTGCCGAAAAGCTACATAAGTGTAGGTTCTAAATGAGCTTTTTTCTCTGTTCATTCACTACAAAGCAGATTCTCTTGTGGAGTTTCCAGTACATTAACCATACCAGGAAGTAATTAATTTACTAAGCTACTGCTTTTCTTAATCTCAGTGGAGATATTTACTGATAAACCGCTACCTACCCATTAGGCTCATGTCCTTTGTAAATGAGCTTTTAACTCTCTTCCCTCACCACTAATCAGATTCTTCTGAGGAGTTCCCAGTACATCAACCTTTCCTCGATGTAATTACCTTAACAAGTCCAAGCTGTTCTTTTTTTTTATTTTTTTTTTTGGCCAGTCCTGGGCCTTGAACTCAGGGCCTGAGCACTGTCCCTGGCTTCTTTTTGCTCAAGGCTAGCATTCTGCCACTTGAGCCACAGCGCCCACTTCTGGCCGTTTTCTGTATATGTGGTGCTGGGGAATTGAACCCAGGGCCTCATGCATACGAGGCAAGCTCTCTTGCCACTAGGCCATATCCCCAGCCCCGCCAAGCTGTTCTTATTCTCAGAAGGGATACTCCCTTATATACAGCTGCCGACCACTTTCCTACGTGTAGGTCCTAAATGAGCTTTTTTCTCTGATCTCTCACTGCAAAGCAGATTCTCTTGAGGAGTTTCTACTACATTAACCTAACCAGGAAGTACTTAATTTACTAAGCTACTGCTTTTCTTAATCTCAGTGGAGATATTTACTGATAAACAGCTACCTACACAGTAGGTTAATGTCCTTTGTAAATGAGCTATTAACTCTCTTCCCTCACCACTAATCAGATTCTTCTGAGGAGTTCCCAGTACATAAACCTTTCCTCGATGTAATTACCTTAACAAGTCCCAGCTGTTCTTATTCTCAGAAGGGACACTCCCTGATATACAGCTGCCGACCACGTTCATAAGTGTAGGTCCTAAATCAGCTTTTTTCTCAGTTCCCTCACTACAAAGCAGATTCTCTTGAGGATTTTCCAGTACATTAACCATCCCAGGAAATACTTAATTTACTCAGCTACTGCTTTTCTTAATCTTAGTGGAGATATTTACTGATAAACAGCTACCTACCCAGTAGGTTCATGTCCTTTGTAAATGAGCTTTTAACTCTCTTCGCTCACCACTAATCAGATTCTTCTCAGGAGTTCCCAGTACATTAACCTGTCCTCGATGTAATTACCTTAACAAGTCCCAGCTGTTCTTATTCTCAGAATGGATACTCCCTGATATACAGCTGCGGACCACCTTCCTAAGTGTAGGTTCTAAATGAGCTTTTTTCTCTGTTCTCTCACTACAAAGCAGATTCTCTTGAGGAGTTCCCAGTACAATAACCAAACCAGGAAGTACTTAATTTACTAAGCTACTGCTTTTCTTAATCTCAGTGGAGATATTTACTGATAAACAGCTACCTACAAAGTAGGTTCATGTCCTTTATAAATGAGCTTTTAACTCTCTTCCCTCACCACTATTCAGATTCTCCGGAGGAGTTCCCAGAATATTAACCTTTCCTCCATATAATTACCTTAAAAAGTCCGATCTGTTCTTATTCTCAGAAGGGATACTCCCTGATATGCAGCTGCCGACCACCTTCCTAAGTGTACATCCTAAATGAGCTTTTTACTCTGTTCTCTTACTACAAAGCAGATTCTCTTGAGGAGTTTCCAGTACATTAACCATACCAGGAAGTACTTAATTTACTAAGGTACTGCTTTTCTTAACCTCAGTGGAGATATTTAATGATAAACAGCTACCTACCCAGTAGGTTCATGTCCTTTGTAAATGAGCTTTTAACTCTCTTCACTCTCCACTAATCAGATTCTTCTGAGGAGTGCCCAGTACATTAACATTTCCTCGATGTTATTACCTTAACAAGTCCCAGCTGTTCTTATTCTCAGAGGGGATACTCCCTGATATACAGCTGCCGACCAACTTCATATGTGTAGTTCCTAAATGAGCTTTTTTCTCTCTTCTCTCACTACAAATCAGATTCCCTTGAGGAGTTTCCAGTACATTAACCTGACCAGAAAGTACTTAATTTACTAAGCTACTGCTTTTCATAATCTCAGTGGAGATATTTACTGATAAACAGCTACCTACTCAGTAGGATCATGTCCTTTGTAAATGAGCTTTTAACTCTCTTCCTTCACCACTAATTAGAACCTTCTGAGGAGTTCCCAGTACATTAACCTTTCCTCGACGTAATTACCTGAACAAGCCCCAGCTGTTCTTATTCTTAGAAGGGATACTCCCTGATATACAGCTGCCAACCACCTTCCTTAGTGTAGGTCCTAAATGAGCTTTTTTCTCTGTTCTCTCATTACTAAGCAGATTCTCTTGAGGAGTTTCCAGTACATTAACCATACCAGGAAGTACTTTATATACTAAGCTACTGCTTTTCTAAATCTCAGTGGAGATATTTACTGACAAACAGCTACATACCCAATAGGTTCATGTCCTTTGTAAATGAGCTTTTAACTCTCTTCCCTCACCACTAATCAGATTCTTCTGAGGAGTTCCCAGTACATTTTCCTTTCCTCGATGTAATTACCTTAACATGTCCCAGCTGTTCTTATTCTCAGAAGGGATACTCCCTGATATACAGCTGCCGACCACCTTCATAAGTTTAAGTCCTAAATGAGTTTTTCTCTGCTCTCAATACAAAGCAGATTCTCTTGAGGAGTTTCCAGTACATTAACCATACCAGGAAGTACTTAATTTACTAAGCTACTGCTTTTCTTAATCGCAGTGGAGATATTTACTGATAAACAGCTACCTACCCAGTAGGTTCATGTCTTTGTAAATGAGCTTTTAACTCTCTTCCCTCACCATTAATCAGATTCTTCTGAGGAGTTCCCAGTATATTAACCTTTCCTCGATGTAATTACCTTAACAAGTCCCAGCTGTTCTTATTCTCAGAAGGAATACTCCCTGATATACAGCTGCCGACCACGTTCATAAGTGTAGGTCCTAAATCAGCTTTTTTCTCTGTTATCTCACTACAAAGCAGATTCTCTTGAGGATTTTCCAGTACATTAAATATCCCAGGAAGTACTTAATTTACTCAGCTACTGCTTTTCTTAATCTCAGTGGAGATATTTACTGATAAACAGCTACCTACCCAGTAGGTTCATGTCCTTTGTAAATGAGCTTTTAACTCTCTTCGCTCACAACTAATCAGATTCTTCTCAGGAATTCCCAGTACATTAACCTTTCCTCGATGTAATTACCTTAACAAGTCCCAGCTGTTCTTATTCTTAGAAGGGATACTCCCTGATATACAGCTGCGGACCACCTTCCTAAGTGTAGGTCCTAAATGAGCTTTTTTCTCTGTTCTCTCACTACAAAGCAGATTCTCTAGAGGAGTTCCCAGTACAATAACCATACCAGGAAGTACTTAATTTACTAAGCTACTACTTTTCTTAATCTCAGTGGAGATATTTACTGATAAACAGCTACCTACCCAGTAGGTCATGTCCTTTGTAAATGAGCTTTTAACTCTCTTCCCTCACCACTAATCAGATTCTCCTGACGAGTTGCTATTACATTAACCTTTCCTCGATGTCATTACCTTAACAAGTTCCAGCTGTTCTTAATCTCAGAAGGGATACTCCCTGATATACAGCTGCCGACCACCTTCATAAGTGTAGGTCCTAAATCAGCTTTTTTCTCTGTTCTCTCACTACAAAGCAGATTCTCTTGAGCAGTTTCCAGTACATTGACCATACTAGAAAGTACTTAATTTACTAAGCTACTGCTTTTCTTAATCTCAGTGGAGATATTTAATGATAAACAGCTACCTAACCCGTAGGTTCATGTCCTTTGTAAATGAGCTTTAACTCTCTTCCCTCACCACTAATCAGATTCTTCTGAGGAGTTCCCAGTACATTAAACTTTCCTCGATTTTATTACCTTAACAAATCCCAGCTCTTCTTATTCTGAGAAGGGATACTCCCTGATTTACAGCTGCCGACCACCTTCATAAGTGTAGGTCGTAAATGAGCTTTTTTCTCTGTTCTCTCACTACAAAGCAGATTCACTTGAGGAGTTTCCACTACATTAATCATACCAGGAAGTACTTAATTTACTAAGCTACTGCTTTTCTTAATCTCAGTGGAGATATTTACTGATAAACAGCTACATACCCAGTAGGTCATGTCCTTTGTAAATGAGATTTTAACTCTCTTCCCTCAACACTAATCAGATTCTTCTGAGGAGTTCCCAGGACATTAACCTTTCCTCGATGTAAATACTTTAACAAGTCCCAGCTGTTCTTATTCTCAGAAGGGATACTCCCTGATATACAGCTTCCGACCACCTTCATAAGTGCAAGTCTTAATGAGCTTTTCTCTCTGTTCTCTCAATACAAAGCAGATTCTCTTGAGGAGTTTCCAGTACATTAACCATACCTGGAAGTACTTAATTTACTAAGCTACTGCTTTTCTTAATCTCAGTGGAGATATTTACTGATAAACAGCTACCTAACCAGTATGTTCATGTCCTTTGTAAATGAGCTTTTAACTCTCTTCCCTCACCACTAATCAGATTCTTCTGAGGAGTTCTCAGTACATTAACCTTTCCTCCTTGTAATTACCTAATGAGCTTTTTTCTCTGTTCCCCTGACCACAAATCAGATTCTTCTGAGGAGTTCCCAGTACATTATCCTTTCCCCTGTGTAATTACCTTAACAAGCTCCAGTTGTTTTTATTCTCAGAAGGGATACTCCCTGATGTACAGCTGCTTACCCCCTTCGTAAGTGCAGGTCCTAAATGATCTTTTTTCTCTGTTCCCTCACCACAATCCAGATTCTTTTGGGGAGTTACCAGTACAGTATCCATACCAGGAAGTACTTCATTTATTAAGCTACTGCTTTTCTTAATCTCAGTGGAGATATTTACAGATAAACAGCTACCTACGCAGCATGTTCATGTCGTTCCTAAATGAGCTTTGATCTCTCACCCCTCACCACATATCAGATTCTTCTGAGGACTTCGCAGAACATTATCCTTTCCCCTGTGTAATTACCTTTACAAGTTCCAGCTTTTTTTATTCTCAGAAGGCATACTCCTTGATATACAGCTGCCTAACCCTTTCGTAAGTGTAGGTCCTAAATGGGCTTTTTTCTCTGTTCCCTCACCACAATCCAGATTCTTTTGGGGAGATACCACTACAGTAACCATACCAGGAAGTACTTAATTTATTAAGCTACTGCTTTTCTTAATCCCATGGAGATATTTACTTATAAACAGCTACCCAGCTAGCATGTTCATGTCGTATTTAATGAGCTTTAATCTATCTCCCCTCACCACAAATCAGATTCTTCTGAGGTGTTCCAAGTACATGATCCTTTCCCCTGTGTAATTACCTTAACAAGCACCAGCTGTTTTATTCTCAGAAGGGATACTCCCTGAGAGACAACTGCCTACCCCCTTCGTAAGTGCAGGTCCTATATGAGCTTTTTTCTCTGTTCCCTCACCACAATCCAGATTCTTTTGGGGAGTTACCAGTAGAGTAAAAATACCAGGAAGTACTTAATTTATTAAGCTACCGCTTCTCTTAATCTCAGTGGAGATATTTACTGATAAACAGCTACCTACGCAGCATGTTCATGTCGTTAATAAATGAGCTTGTATCTCTCTCCCCTCACCACAAATCAGATTCTTCTGAGGAGTTCCCAGTACATTATCCTTTCCCCTGTGTAATTACCTTAACAAGTTCCAGCTGTTTTTATTCTCAGAAGGGATACTCCCTGATATACAGCTGCCTACCCCCTTCGTAAGTGCAGGTCCTAAATGAGCTTTTTCCTCTGTTCCCTCACCACAATCCAGATTCATTTGGGGAGTTGCCAGTACAGTAAACATACCAGAAAGTACTTAATTTATTAAGCTACTGCTTTTCTTAATCTCAGTGGAGATATTTACTGATAAACAGCTACCGGGGCAGCATGTTCATGTCCTTCCTAAATGAGCTTTTATCTCTCTCCCTCACCACAAATCAGATTCTTCTGAGGAGTTCCTAGTACATTATCCTTTCCCCTGTGTAATTCCATTAAGAAGCTCCAGCTGTTTTTATTCTCAGAAGGGATACTCCCTGATATACAGCTGCCTACCCCCTTCGTAAGTGCAGGTCCTATATGAGCATTTTTCTCTGTTCCCTCACCACAATCCAGATTCTTTTGGGGAGTTACCAATACAGTAAAAATATCAGGAAGTACTTAGTTTATTAAGCTACTGCTTTTCTTAATCTCAGTGGAGATATTTACTGATAAACAGCTACCTACGCACCATGTTCATGTCGTTCCTAAATGAGCTTTTATCTCTCTCCCCTCACCACAAATCAGATTCTTCTGGGGAGTTCCCAGTACATTATACTTTCCCCTTTGTAATTCCCTTAACAAACTCCAGCTGTTTTTATTCTCAGAAGGGATACTCCCTGATATACAGCTGCCGACCCCCTTCATAAGTGCAGGTCCTAAATGAGCTTTTTTCTCTGTTCCCTCACAACAATCCAGATTCGTTTGGGGAGTTACCAGTACACTAACCATACCAGGAAGTACTTAATTTATTAAGCTACTGCTTTTCTTAATCTCAGTGGAGATATTTACTGATAAACAGCTACCTAGGCAGCATGTTCATGTCGTTCCTAAATGAGCTTTCATATCTCTACCCTCACCACAAATCAGCTTTTCTGAAGAGTTTCCAGTACATTATCCCTTCCCCTGTGTAATTACCTTAACAAGCTCCAGCTGTTTTTATTCTTAGAAGGGATACTCCTGATATACAGCTGCCTACCCTCTTCGTAAGTGCAGGTCCTAAATGAGGTTTTTTTCTCTGTTCCCTAACCAAAATCCATATTATTTTGGGGAGTTACCAGTACAGTAACCACACCAGGAAGTACTTAGTTTATTAAGCTACTGCTTTTCTTAATCTCAGTGGAGATATTTACTGATAAACAACTACCTACACAGCATGTTCATGTCGTTCGTAAATGAGCTCTTATCTCTCTCCTCTCACCACAAATCTGATTCTTCTGAGGAGTTCCCAGTACATTATCCTTTCCCCTGTGTAATTACCTTAACATGCTCCAGCTGTTTTTACTCTCAAAAGGGATACTCCATGATATAAAGCTGCCTACCCCCTTCGTAAGTGCAGGTCCTAAATGAGCTTTTTTCTCTGTTCCCTCACCACAATCCAGATTCTTTTGGGGAGTTACCAGTACAGTAACCATACCAGGGAATACTAAATTTTTTGAGCTACTGCTCTTCTTAATCTCAGTGGAGATATTTACTGATAAACTGCTACCTACCCATCATGTTCATGTCGCTCCTAAATGAGCTTTTATCTCTCTCCCCTCACCACAAATCAGATTCTTCTGAGGAGTTCCCAGTACATTATCCTTTCCCCTATGTAATTAACTTAACAAGCTCCAGCTATTTTTATTCTCAGAGTGGATACTCCATGATATACAGCTGCCTACCCCCTTCGTAAGTGCAGGTCCTTAATGAGCTTTTTTGTCTGTTCCCTCACCACAATCCAGATACTTTTGGGGAGTTACCAGCACAGTAACAATACCAGGAAGTACGTAATTTATTCAGCTACTGCTTTTCTTAATCTCAGTGGAGATATTTACTGATAAACAGCTACCTACGCAGCATGTTCATGTCGTTCCTAAATGAGCTCTTATCTCTCTCCCCTCACCACAAATCTGATTCTTCTGAGGAGTTCCCAGTACATTATCCTTTCCCCTGTGTAATTACCTTAACATGCTCCAGCTGTTTTTACTCTCAAAAGGGATACTCCATGATATAAAGCTGCCTACACCCTTCGTAAGTGCAGGTCCTAAATGAGCTTTTTTCTCTGTTCCCTCACCACAATCCAGATTCTTTTGGGGAGTTACCAGTACAGTAACCATACCAGGGAGTACTTAATTTATTGAGCTACTGCTCTTCTTAATCTCAGTGGAGATACTTACTGATAAACAACTACCTACACAGCATGTTCAGGTCGTTCCTAAATGAGCTCTTATCTCTCTCCACTCACATCAAATCTGATTCTTCTGAGGAGTTCCCAGTACATTATCCTTTCCCCTGTGTAATTACCTTAACATGCTCCAGCTGTTTTTACTCTCAAAAGGGATACTCCATGATATAAAGCTGCCTACCCCCTTCGTAAGTGCAGGTCCTAATTGAGCTTTTTTCTCTGTTCCCTCACCACAATCCAGATTCTTTTGGGGAGTTACCAGTACAGTAACCATTCCAGGGAATACTTAATTTTTTGAACTACTGCTCTTCTTAATCTCAGGGGAGATATTTACTGATAAACTGCTACCTACGCAGCATGTTCATGTCGTTCCTAAATGAGCTTTTATCTCTCTCCCCTCACCACAAATCAGATTCTTCTGAGGAGTTCCCAGTACATTATCCCTTCCCCTGTGTAATTACCTTAACAAGCTCCAGCTGTTTTTATTCTTAGAAGGGATACTCCTGATATACAGCTGCCTACCCTCTTCGTAAGTGCAGGTCCTAAATGAGGTTTTTTTCTCTGTTCCCTAACCAAAATCCATATTATTTTGGGGAGTTACCAGTACAGTAACCACACCAGGAAGTACTTAGTTTATTAAGCTACTGCTTTTCTTAATCTCAGTGGAGATATTTACTGATAAACAACTACCTACACAGCATGTTCATGTCGTTCGTAAATGAGCTCTTATCTCTCTCCTCTCACCACAAATCTGATTCTTCTGAGGAGTTCCCAGTACATTATCCTTTCCCCTGTGTAATTACCTTAACATGCTCCAGCTGTTTTTACTCTCAAAAGGGATACTCCATGATATAAAGCTGCCTACCCCCTTCGTAAGTGCAGGTCCTAAATGAGCTTTTTTCTCTGTTCCCTCACCACAATCCAGATTCTTTTGGGGAGTTACCAGTACAGTAACCATACCAGGGAATACTAAATTTTTTGAGCTACTGCTCTTCTTAATCTCAGTGGAGATATTTACTGATAAACTGCTACCTACCCATCATGTTCATGTCGCTCCTAAATGAGCTTTTATCTCTCTCCCCTCACCACAAATCAGATTCTTCTGAGGAGTTCCCAGTACATTATCCTTTCCCCTATGTAATTAACTTAACAAGCTCCAGCTATTTTTATTCTCAGAGTGGATACTCCATGATATACAGCTGCCTACCCCCTTCGTAAGTGCAGGTCCTTAATGAGCTTTTTTGTCTGTTCCCTCACCACAATCCAGATACTTTTGGGGAGTTACCAGCACAGTAACAATACCAGGAAGTACGTAATTTATTCAGCTACTGCTTTTCTTAATCTCAGTGGAGATATTTACTGATAAACAGCTACCTACGCAGCATGTTCATGTCGTTCCTAAATGAGCTCTTATCTCTCTCCCCTCACCACAAATCTGATTCTTCTGAGGAGTTCCCAGTACATTATCCTTTCCCCTGTGTAATTACCTTAACATGCTCCAGCTGTTTTTACTCTCAAAAGGGATACTCCATGATATAAAGCTGCCTACACCCTTCGTAAGTGCAGGTCCTAAATGAGCTTTTTTCTCTGTTCCCTCACCACAATCCAGATTCTTTTGGGGAGTTACCAGTACAGTAACCATACCAGGGAGTACTTAATTTATTGAGCTACTGCTCTTCTTAATCTCAGTGGAGATACTTACTGATAAACAACTACCTACACAGCATGTTCAGGTCGTTCCTAAATGAGCTCTTATCTCTCTCCACTCACATCAAATCTGATTCTTCTGAGGAGTTCCCAGTACATTATCCTTTCCCCTGTGTAATTACCTTAACATGCTCCAGCTGTTTTTACTCTCAAAAGGGATACTCCATGATATAAAGCTGCCTACCCCCTTCGTAAGTGCAGGTCCTAATTGAGCTTTTTTCTCTGTTCCCTCACCACAATCCAGATTCTTTTGGGGAGTTACCAGTACAGTAACCATACCAGGGAATACTTAATTTTTTGAACTACTGCTCTTCTTAATCTCAGGGGAGATATTTACTGATAAACTGCTACCTACGCAGCATGTTCATGTCGTTCTTAAATGAGCTTTTATCTCTCTCCCCTCACCACAAATCAGATTCTTCTGAGGAGTTCCTAGTACGTTATCCTTTCCCCTGTGTAATTACCTTAACAAGCTCCAGCTGTTTGTATTCTCAGAAGGGATACTCCCTCACAAACAGCTGCCTACCCCCTTCGTAAATGCAGGTCCTAAATGAGCTTTTCTCTCTGTTCCCTCACCAGAATCCAGATTCTTCTGGGGAGTTACCAGTACAGTAACCATACCAGGAAGTACTTAATTTATTAAGCTACTGTTTTCTTAATCTCAGTGGAGATATTTACTAATAAACAGCTACCTACGCAGCATGTTCATGTCGTTCCTAAATGAGCTTTTATCTCTCCCCTCACCACAAATCAGATTCTTCTGAGGAGTTCCCAGTACATTATCCTTTCCCCTTTGTAATTACCTTAACAAGCTCCAGCTGTTCTTATTCTCAGAAGGGATACTCCCTGATATACAGCTGCCTACCCCCTTCGTAAGTGCAGGTCATAAATGAGCTTTTTTCTCTGTTCCCTCACCACAATCCAGATTCTTTTGGGGAGTTACCAGTACAGTAACCATACCAGGAAGTACTTAATTTATTAAGCTACTGCTTTTCTTAATCTCAGTGGAGATATTGACTGATAAACAGCTACCTACGCACCACGTTCATTTCGTCCCTAAATGAGCTTTTATCTCTCCACTCAACACAAATCAGATTCTTCTGAGGAGTTCACAATACATTATCCTTTCCCCAATGTAATTACCTTAACAAGCTCCAGCTGTTCTTATTCTCAGAAGGGATACTCCCTGATATACAGCTGCCTACCACCTTCGTAAGTGCAGGTCTTAAATGAACTTTTTTTTGTGTTCCCTCACCACAATCCAGATTCTTTTGGGGAGTTACCAGTACAGTAACCATACCTGGAAGTACTTAATTTATTAAGCTACAGCTTTTCTTAATCTCATTAGAGATATATACTGATAAACAGCTACCTATGCAGGTATACTCCCTGATATACAGCTGCCTACCCCCTTCGTAAGTGCATGTCGTAGATGAGCTTTTTTCTCTGTTCCCTCACACAATCAAGATTCTTTTGGGGAATTACCAGTACAATAACCATACCAGGAAGTACTTAATTTATTAAGCTACTGCTTCTGTTAATCTCAGTGGAGATATTTACTGATAAATAGCTACCTACACAGCATGTACATGTCGTTCCTAAATTGGCTTTTATCTCTCTCCCCTCACCACAAATCAGAATCTTCTGAGGAGTTCCCAGTACATTATCCTTTCCCTATGTAATTACCCTAACAGGCTCCAGCTGTTTTTATTCTGAGTAGGGATACTCCCTGTTATAAGCTGCCTACCAGCTTCGTAAGTGCAGGTCCTAATTGAGCTTTTTTCTCTGTTCCCTAACCACAATGCAGATTCTTTTGGGGAGTTACCAGTACAGTAACCATACCAGGAAGTACTTAATTTATTAAGTTACTGCTTTTCTTAATCTCAGTGGATTTACTGAAAACCAGCTACCTATGCAGCATGTTCATGTCGTTCTTAAATGAGCTTTTATCTCTCTCCCCTCACCACAAATCAGATTCTTCTGAGGAGTTCCTAGTACGTTATCCTTACCCCTGTGTAATTACCTTAACAAGCTCCAGCTGTTTGTATTCTCAGAAGGGATACTCCCTCACAAACAGCTGCCTTCCCCCTTCGTAAATGCAGGTCCTAAATGAGCTTTTCTCTCTGTTCCCTCACCAGAATCCAGATTCTTCTGGGGAGTTACCAGTACAGTAACCATACCAGGAAGTACTTAATTTATTAAGCTACTGTTTTCTTAATCTCAGTGGAGATATTTACTAATAAACAGCTAGCTACGCAGCATGTTCATGTCGTTCCTAAATGAGCTTTTATCTCTCTCCCCTCACCACAAATCAGATTCTTCTGAGAAGTTCCCAGTACATTATCCTTTCCCCTTTGTAATTACCTTAACAAGCTCCAGCTGTTTTTATTCTCAGAAGGGATACTCCCTGATATACAGCTGCCTACCCCCTTCGTAAGTGCAGGTCCTAAATGAGCTTTTTTCTCTGTTCCCTCACCACAATCCAGATTCTTTTGGGGAGTTACCAGTACAGTAACCATACAAGGAAGTACTTAATTTATTCAGCTACTGCTTTTCTTAATCTCAGTGGAGATATTTACTGATAAACAGCTACCTACGCAGCATGTTCATGTCGTTCCTAAATGAGCTTTTATCTCTCTCCCCTCACCAAAAATCAGATTCTTCTGAGGAGTTCCCAGTACATTATCCTTTCCCTTGTGTAATTACTTTAACAAGCTCCAGCTGTTTTTATTCTCAGAAGGGATGCTCTCAGATATACAGATGCCTACCCACTTCGTAAGTGCAGGTCCTAAATGAGCTTTTTTCTCTGTTCCCTCAACACAATCCAGATTCTTTTGGGGAGTTACCAGTACAGTAACCATACCAGGAAGTACTTAATTTATTGAGCTACTGCTTTTCTTAATCTCAATGGAGATATTTACAGATAAACAGCTACCTATGCAGCATGTTCAGTTCGTTCATAAATGGGCTTTTATCTCTCTCCGCTCAGCACAAATCAGATTCTTCTGAGGAGTTCCCAGTACATTATCCTTTCCCCTGTGTAATTACCTTAACAAGCTCCAGCTGTTTTTATTCTCAGAAGGGATACTCCCTGATATTAGCTGCTTACCACCTTCGTAAGTTCAGGCCCTAAATGAGCTTTTTTCTCTGTTCCCTCACCACAATCCCGATTCTTTTGGGGAATTACCAGTACAGTAACCATACCAGGAAGTACTTAATTTATTAAGCTACTGTTTTCTTAATCTCAGTGGAGATATTTACTGATAAACAGCTACCTACGCAGCATGTTCATATCGTTCCTAAATGAGGTTTTATCTCTCTCCCCTCACCACAAATCAGATTCTTCTGAGGAGTTCCCAGTACATTATCCTTTCCCCTGTGTAATTACCTTAACAAGCTCCAGCTGTTTTTATTCTCAGAAGGGATACTCCCTGATATACTCTGCCTACCCCCTTCTTAAGTGTAGGTCCTAAATGAGCTTTTTTTCTCTGTTCTGTCACCACAATCCAGATAATTTTGGGGAGTTACCAGTACAGTATCCATACCATGAAATACTTAATTTATTAAGCTACAGCTTTTCTTAATCTCATTAGAGATATTTACTGATAAACAGCTACCTATGCAGGGATACTCCCTGATATACAGCTGCCTACCCCCTTCGTAAGTGCAGGTCCTAAATGAGCTTTTTTCTCTGTTCCCTCACCACAATCCAGATTCTTTTGGGGAGTTACCAGTACTGTAACCATACCAGGAAGTACTTAATTTATTAAGCTACTCCTTTTGTAGGCTCAGTGGAGATATTTACTGATAAAGAGCTACCTATGCAGCATTTTCATGTCGTTCCTAAATGAGCTTTTATCTCTTTCCCCTCACCACAAATCAGATTCTTCTCAGGAGTTCCCAGTACATTATCCTTTCCCCTGTGTAATTACCTTAACAAGTTCCAGCTGTTTATATTTTCAGAAGGTTTACTCCCTCATATACAGCTGCCTACCCCCTACGTAACTGCAGGTCCTAAATGAGCTTTTTTCTCTGTTCCCTCACCACAATCCAGATTCTTTTGGGGAGTTACCAGTACAGTAACCATACCAGGAAGTACTTAATTTATTAAGCTACTGCTTTTCTTAATCTCAGTGGACATATTTACTGATAAACAGCTACCTACGCAGCATGTTCATGTCGTTCCTAAATGAGCTTTTACCTCTCCCACTTTCACCACAAATCAGATTCTTCAGAGGAGTTCCCAGTACATTATCCTTTCCCCTTTGTAATTACCTTAACAAGCTCCAGGTGTTTTTATTCTCAGTAGGTTTACTCCCTGATATACAGCTGCCTGCCACCTTCGTAAGTGCAGGTCCTAAATGAGCTATTTTCTCTGTTCCCTCACCACAGTCCTGATTCTTCTGGGGAGTTACCAGTACAGTAACCATACCAGGAAGTACTTAATTTATTAAGCTACTGCTTTTCTTAATCTCAGTGGAGATATTTACTGATAAACAGCTACCTATACAGCATTTCCATGTCGTTCCTAAATGAGCTTTTATCTCTCTCCCCTCACCACAAATCAGATTCTTGTGAGGAGTTCCCAGTACATTATCCTTTCCCCTGTCTACCTGCCTGCCCCCTTAATATGTGCAGGTCCTAAATGAGCATTTTTCTCTGTTCCCTCACCACAATCCAGATTCTTTTGGGGAGTTACCAGTACAGTAACCATACCAGGAAGTACTTAATTTATTAAGCTACTGCTTTTCTTAATCTCAATAGAGATATTTACTGATAAACAGCTACCTATGCAGCATGTTCAGGTCGTTATTTTTTTTTTTTTTTTTTTTTTTTTTGGCCAGTCCTGGGGCTTGGACTCAGGGCCTGAGCACTGTCCCTGGCTTACTTCCCGTTCAAGGCTAGCACTCTGCCATTTGAGCCGCAGCGCCGCTTCTGGCCGTTTTTCTGTATATGTGGTGCTGGGGAATCGAACCTAGGGCCTCGTGTATCCGAGGCAGGCACTCTTGCCACTAGGCTATATCCCCAGCCCTCAGGTCCTTATTAAATGAGCTTTTATCTCTCTCTCCTCACCACAAATCAGATTCTTCTGAGGAGTTCCCAGTACATTATCCTTTCCCCTGTTTAATTACCTTAACAATCTCCAGCTGTTTTTATTCTCAGAAGTCTTACTCCCTGATATACAGCTGCCTACCCACTTCGTAATTGCAGGTCCTAAATGAACTTTTTTCTCTGTTCGCTCACCACAATCCAGATTCTTTTGGGTAGTTACGAGCACAGTAACCATACCAGGAAGTACTTAATTTATTAAGCTACTGCTTTTCTTATTCTCAGTGGAGATATTTCCTGATAATCAGCTACCTATTCAGCATTTTCATGTCGTTCCTAAATGAGCTTTTATCTCTCTCCCCTCACCACAAATCAAATTCTTCTGAGGAGTTCCCAGTACATTATCCTTTCCCCTGTGTAATTACATTAACAAGATCCAGCTGTTTTTATTCTCAGAAGGTTTACCCCCTGATACACAGCTGCCTACCCCCTTCGTAAGTGCAGGTCCTAAATGAACTATTTTCTCTGTTCGCTCACCACAATCCAGATTCTTTTGGGTAGTTACGAGCACAGTAACCATACCAGGAAATACTTAATTTATTAAGCTACTGCTTTTCTTACTCTGAGTGGAGATATTTCCTGATAATCAGCTACCTATTCAGCATTTTCATGTCGTTCCTAAATGAGCTTTTATATCTCTCCCCTCACCACAAATCAGATTCTTCTGAGGAGTTCCCAGTACATTATCGTTTCCCCTGTGTAATTACCTTAACAAGCTCCAGCTGTTTTTATTCTCAGAATGGATACTCCCTGATATACAGCTGCCTACCCCCTTCGTAAGTGCAGGTCCTAAATGAGCTTTTTTCTCTGTTCCCTCACCACAATCCAGATTCTTAGGCGAGTTACCAGTACAGTAACCATGCCAGGAAGTACTTAATTTATTGAGCTACTGCTTTTCTTAATCTCAGTGGAGATATTTCCTGATAAACAGCTACCTACGCAGCATTTTCATGTAGTTCCTAAATGAGCTTTTTTCTCTCTCCCCTCACCACAAATCAGATTCTTCTGAGGAGTTCCCAGTACATTATCCTTTCCCCTGTGTAATTACATTAACAAGCTCCAGCTGTTTTTATTCTCAGAAGGTTTACTCCCTGATATACAGCTGCCTACCCCCTTCGTAAGTGCAGGTCCTAAATGAGCTTTTTTCTCTGTTCCCTCACCACAATCCAGATTCTTTTGGGGAGTTACCAGTACAGTAACCATACCAGGAAGTAATTAATTTATTAAGCTACTGCTTTTCTTAATCTCAGTGGAGATATTTACTGATAAACAGCTACCTACGCAGCATTTTCATGTCGTTCCTAAATGAGCTTTTATCTCTCTCCCCTCACCACAAATCAGATTCTTGTGAGGAGTTCCCAGTACATTATCCTTTCCCCTGTGTAATTACATTAACCAGCTCCAGCTGTTTTTAATCTGAGAAGGGATACTCCCTGATATACAGCTGCCTACCCCCTTCGTAAGTGCAGGTCCTAAATGAGCTTTTTTCTCTGTTCCCTCACCACAATCCATATCCTTTTGGGGAGTTACCATTACAGTAACCATACCAGGAAGTACTTAATTTATTAAGCTACTGATTTTCTTAATCTCAGTGGAGAATTTACTGATAAACAGCTAGCTAGGCAGCATGTTCATGTCGTTCCTAAATGAGCTTTTATCTCTCTCCCCTCACCACAAATCAGATTCTTCTGAGGAGTTCCCAGTACATTATACTTTCCCCTGTGTAACTGCCTATCCCCTTGGTAAGTGCAGGTCCTAAATGAGCTTTTTTTTCTGTTCCCTCACCACAATCCAGATTCTTTTGTGGAGTTACCAGTAGAGTAACCATACCAGGAAGTACTTAATTTACTAAGCTACTGCTTTTCTTAATCTCAGTGGAGATATTTCCGGATATACAGCTACCTACGCAGCATGTTCATGTCGTTCCTAAATGAGCTTTTATCTCTCTCCCATCACCACAAATCAGATTCTCCTGAGGAGTTCCCAGTACATTATCCTTTCCCCTTTGTATTTACCTTAACAAGCTCCAGCTGTTTTTATTCTCAGAAGGTTTACTCCCTCATATACAGCTGCCTACCCCATTTATAATGCAGGTCCTAAATGAGCTTTTTTCACTGTTCCCTCACCATAGTCCAGATTATTTTGGGGAGTTACCAGTACAGTAACCATACCAGGAAGTACTTAATTTTTCAGCTACTGCTTTTCTTAATCTCAGTGGAGATGTTTACTGATAAACAGCTACCTATGCAGCATGTTCATGTCGTTCCTAAATGAGCTTTTATCTCTCTCCCCTCACCACAAATCAGATTCTTCTGAGGAGTTCCCAGTACATTATCCTTTCTCCTGTGTAATTACCTTAACAAGCTCCAGCTGTTTTTATTCTCACAAGGGATACTCCCTGATATACAGCTGCCTACCCCCTTCGTAAGTGCAGGTCCTAAATGAGCTTTTTTCTCTGTTCCCTCACCACAATCCAGATTCATTTGGGGAGTTCCCAGTACAGTAACCATACCAGGAAGTACTTAATTTATTAAGCTACTGCTTTTCTTAATCTCAGTGGAGATATTTACTGATAAACAGCTACCTATGCAGCCTGTTCATGTCGTTCCTAAATGAGCTTTTAGCTATCTCCCCTAACCACAAATCAGATTCTTCTGAGGAGTTCCCAGTACATTATCCTTTCCCATGTGTAACTGCCTACCCCCTTCGTAAGTGCAGGTCCTAAATGAGCTTTTTTCTCTGTTCCCTCACCACAATCCAGATTCTTTTGGGGAGTTACCAGTACAGTAACCATACCAGGAAGTACTTAATTTATTAAGCTACTGCTTTTCTTCATCTCAGTGGAGATATTTACTGATATACAGCTACCTACGCAGCATGTTCATGTCGTTCCTAAATGAGCTTTTATCTCTCTCCCATCACCACAAATCAGATTCTTCTGAGGAATTCCCAGTACATTATCCTTTCCCCTATGTAATTACCTTAACAAGTTCCAGCTGTTTTTATTCTCAGAAGGTTTACTCCCTCATATAGAGCTGAATACCCGCTTCGTAACTGCAGGTCCTAAATGAGCTTTTTTCTCTGTTCCCTCACCACAATCCAGATTCTTTGGGGAGTAACCAGCAGAGTAACCATACCACGAAGTACTTAATTTATTAAGCTACTGCTTTTCTTAATCTCAGTGGAGATATTTACTGATAATCAGCTACCTACGCAGCATGTTCACGTCGTCCCTAATTGAGCTTTTATCTCTCTCCCCTCACCACGAATCAGATTCTTCAGAGGAGTACCCAGTACATTAACCTTTCCCCTGTTTAATTACCTTAACAAGCTCCAGCTGTTTTTATTCTCAGAAGGATTACTCCCTAATATACTGCTGCCTACCCCCTTCGTAAGTGCAGGACCTAAAAGAGCTTTTTTCTCTGTTCCCTCACCACAATCCAGATTCTATTGGGGAGTTACCAGTACAGTAACCATACCAGGAAGTACTTAATTTATTAAGCTACTGCTTTTCTTAATCTCAGTGGAGATATTTACTGATAAACAGCTACCTATGCAGCATTTTCATGTCGTTCCTAAATGAGCTTTTATCTCTCTCCCCTCACCACAAATCAGGTTCTTCTGAGGAGTTCCCAGTACATTATCCTTTCCCCTGTGTAATTACCTTAACAAGCTCCTGCTGTTTTTATTCTGAGAAGGTTTACTCCGTGATATACACCTGCCTACCCTGTACGTAAGTGTAGGTCCTAAATGAGCTTTTTTCTCTGCTCCCTCACCACAATCCAGATTCTTTTGAGGATTTACCAGTACAGTAACCATACCAGGACGTACTTAATTGATTAAGCTACTGCTTTTCTTAATCTCAGTGGAGATATTTACTGATAAACAGCTTCCTAAGAAGCATTTTCATGTCGTTCCTAAATGAGCTTTTATCTCTCTCCCCTCACCACAAATCAGATTCTTGTGAGGAGTTCCCAGTACATTATCCTTTCCCCTGTGTAACTGCCTACCCCCTTAGTAAGTGCAGGTCCTAAATGAGCTTTTTTCTCTGTTCCCTCACCACAATCCAGATTCTATTGGGGAGTTACCAGTACAGTAACCATACCAGGAAGTACTTAATTTATTAAGGTACTGCTTTTCTTAATCTCAGTAGAGATATTTACTGATAAACAGCTACCTACTCAGTATATTCATATCGTTCCTAAATTAGCTTATATCTCTCTCCTTTCACCACAAATCAGATTCTTCTGAGGTGTTCCCAGTACATTATCCTTTCCCCTGTTTAATTACCTTAACAAGGTCCAGCTGTTTTTATTCTCAGAAGTCTTACTCCCTGATATACAGCTGCCTACCCACTTCGTAAGTGCAGGTCCTAAATGAGCTTTTTTCTCTGTTCGCTCACCACAATCCAGATTCTTTTGGGTAGTTACGAGTACATTAACCATACCAGGAAGTATTTAATTTATTAAGCTACTGCTTTTCTTATTCTCAGTGGAGATATTTACTGATAATCAGCTACGTACTCAGCATTTTCATGTCGTTCCTAAATGAGCTATTATCTCTCTCCCCTCACCACAAATCAGATTCTTCTGAGGACTTCCCAGTACATTATCCTTTCCCATGTGTAATTACCTTAACAAGCTCCAGCTGTTTTTTTTCTCAGAAGGTTTACTCCCTCATATACAGCTGCCTACCCCATTCGTAAGTGCAGGTCTTAAATGAGCTTTTTTTCTGTTCCCTCACCACAGTCCAGATTCTTTTGGGGAGTTACCAGTACAGTAACCATACCAGGAACTACTTAATTTATTAAGATACTGCTTTTCTTAATCTCAGTGGAGATGTTTACTGATAAACAGCTACCTAAGCAGCATGTTCATGTCATTCCTAAATGAGCTTTTTTGTCTCTCCCGTCACCACAAATCAGATCCTTCTGAGGAGTTCCCAGTACATTATCCTTTCCCCTGTGTAATTACCTTAACAAGCTCCAGCTGTTTTTATTCTCAGAAGGTTTACTCCCTGATATACAGTTGCCTACACCCTTCGTAAGGGCATTTCCTAAATGAGCTTTTTTCTCTGTTCCCTCACCACAATCCAGATTCTTTTGGGGAGTTACCAGTACAGTAACCATAACAGGAAGTACTTAATTTATTAAGCTACTGTTTTCTTAATCTCAGTGGAGATATTTACTGATAAACAGCTACCTACGCAGCGTGTTCATGTCGTTCTTAAATGAGCTTTTATCTCTCACCCCTCACCACAAATCAGATTCTTCTGAGGAGTTCCCAGTACATTATCCTTTCCCCTGTGTAATAACCTTAACAAGCTCCAGCTGTTTTTATTCTCAGAAGGTTTACTCCCTGAAATACAGCTGACTACCCCCTTCGTAAGGGCAGGTCCTAAATGAGCTTTTTTCTCTGTTCCCTCACCACAGTCCAGATTCTTTTGGGGAGTTACCAGTACAGTAACCATACCAGGACGTACTTAATTTATTAAGCTACTGCTTTTCTTAACCTCAGTGGAGATATTTACTGATAAACAGCTACCTATGCAGCATTTTCATGTCGTTCCTAAATGAGCTTTTATCTCTCTCCCCTCATCACGAATCAGATTCTTGTGAGGAGTTCCCAATACATTATCCTTTCCCCTGAGTAACTGCCTACCCCCTTAGTAAGTGCAGGTCCTAAATGACATTTTTTCTCTGTTCCCTCACCACAATGCAGATTCTTTTGGGGAGTTACCAGTACAGTAACCATACCAGGAAGTACTTAATTTATTAAGCTACTGCTTTTCTTAATCTCAGTGGAGATATTTACTGATAAACAGCTACCTACGCAGCATGTTCATGTCGTTCATAAATGAGCTTTTATCTTTCTCCCCTCACCACAAATCAGATTCTTCTGAGGACTTCCCAGTACATTATCCTTTTCCATGTGTAATTACCTTAACAAGCTCCAGCTGTTTTTATTCTCAGAAGGTTTACTCCCTGATATACAGCTGCCTACCCCCTTCGTAAGTGCAGGTCCTAAATGAACTTTTTTCTCTGTTCCCTCACCACAATCCAGATCCTTTTGTGGAGTTACCATTACAGTAACCATACCAGGAAGTACTTAATTTATTAAGCTACTGATTTTCTTAATCTCAGTGGAGAATTTACTGATAAACAGCTAGCTAGGCAGCATGTTCATGTCGTTCCTAAATGAGCTTTTATCTCTCTCCCCTCACCACAAATCAGATTCTTCTGAGGACTTCCCAGTACATTATCCTTTCCCCTGTGTAATTACCTTAACAAGCTCCAGCTGTTTTTATTCTCACATGGTTTACTCCCTGATATACAGTTGCCTACACCCTTCCTAAGGGCAGGTCCTAAATAAGGTTTTTTCTCTGTTTCCTCACCACAATCCAGATTTTTTTTGGGATTTACCAGTACAGTAACCATACCAGGAAGTACTTAATTTTTTACGCTACTGCTTTACTTAATCTCAGTGGAGATATTTACTGATAAACAGCTACCTATGAAGCATTTTCATGTCGTTCGTAAATGAGCTTTTATCTCTCTCCCCTCACCACAAATCAGATTCTTGTGAGGAGTTCCCAGTACATTATCCTTTCCCCTGTGTAACTGCCTACCCCCTTAGTAAGTGCAGGTCCTAAATGAGCTTTTTTCTCTGTTTCCTCACCACAGTCCAGATTCTTTTGGGGAGTTAGCAGTACAGTAACCATACCAGGAAGTACTTAATTTATTAAGCTCCTGCTTTTCTTAATCTCAGTAGAGATATTTACTGATAAACAGCTACCTACTCAGCATGTTCATGTCGTTCTTAATGAGCTTTTATCTCTCTGCCTTCACCACAAATCAGATTCTTCTGAGGAGTTCCCAGTACATTATCCTTTCCCCTGTTTAATTACCTTAGCAAGGTCCAGCTGTTTTTATTCTCAGAAGTCTTACTCCCTGATATACAGCTACCTACCCACTTCGTAAGTGCAGGTCCTGAAAGAGCTTTTTTCTCTGTTCGCTCACCACAATCCAGATTATTTTGGGTAGTTACGAGTACAGTAACCATACCAGGACGTACTTAATTTATTAAGCTACTGCTTTTCTTATTCTCAGTGGAGATATTTACTGATAATCAGCTACGTACGCAGCATTTTCATGTCGTTCCTAAATGAGCTATTATCTCTCTCCCCTCACCACACATCAGATTCTTCTGAGGAGTTCCCAGTACATTATCCTTTCCCCTGTGTAATTACCTTAACAAGCTCCAGCTGTTTTTATTCTCAGAAGGTTTACTCCGTGATATACACCTGGCTACCCTCTACGTAAGTGTAGGTCCTAAATGAGCTTTTTTCTCTGCTCCCTCACCACAATCCATATTCTTTTGAGGATTTACCAGTACAGTAACCATACCAGGAAGTACTTAATTGATTAAGCTACTGCTTTTCTTAATCTCAGTGGAGATATTTACTGATAAACAGCTTCCTATGCAGCATGTTCATGTCGTTACTAAATGAGCTTTTATCTCTCTCCCCTCACCACAACTCAGATTCTTCTGAGGAGTTCCCAGTACATTATCCTTTCCCCTGTGTAATTACCTTATCAGGCTCCAGCTGTTTTTATTCTCAGAAGGTTTACTCCCTGATATACAGCTGCCTACCCCCTTCGTAAGTGCAGGTCATAAATGCGCTTTTTTCTCTGTTCCCTCACCACAATCCAGATTCTTTTGGGAGTTACCAGTACAATAGCTATACCAGGAAGTACTTAATTTATTAAGCTACTGCTTTTCGTAATCTCAGTGGAGATATTTACTGATAAACAGCTACCTACGCAGCATGTTCATGTCGTTCCTAAGTGAGCTTTTATCTCTCTCCCCTCACCACAAATCAGTTTCTTCTGAGGAGTTCCCAGTACATTATCCTTTCCGCTGTGTAATTACCTTAACAAGCTCCAGCTGTCTTTATTCTCAGAAGGTTTACTCCCTGATATAGAGCTGCCTACCCCCTTCGTAAGGGCAGGTCCTAAATGAGCTTTTTTCTTTGTTCCCTCACCACAATCCAGATTCTTTTGGGGAGTTACCAGTACAGTAACCATACCAGGAAGTACTTAATCTATTAAGCTACTGCTTTTCTTAATCTCAGTAGAGATATTTACTGATAAACAGCTACCTACGCAGCATGTTCATGTCGTTCCTAAGTGAGCTTTTATCTCTCTCCCCTCACCACAAATCAGATTCTTCTGAGGAGTTCCCAGTACAGTATCCTTTCCCCTGGGTAATTACCTTAACAAGCTCCAGCTGTTTTTATTCTCAGAAGGGATACTCCCTGATATACAGCTGCCTACCCCCTTCGTAAGTGCAGGTTCTAAATGAGCTTTTATCTCTATTCCCTCACCACAATCCAGATTCTTTGGGGGAGTTACCAGTACAGGAACCATACCAGGAAGTACTTAATTTATTAAGCTACTGCTTTTCTTAATCTCAGTGGAGATATTTACTGATAAACAGCTACCTATGCAGCATTTTCATGTCGTTCCTAAATGAGCTTTTATCTCTCTCCCCTCACCACAAATCAGGTTCTTCTGAGGAGTTCCCAGTACATTATCCTTTCCCCTGTGTAATTACCTTAACAAGCTCCAGCTGTTTTTAATCTCAGAAGGTTTACTCCCTGATAAACAGCTGCCTACCCCCTTCGTAAGTGCAGGTCCTAAATAAGCTTTTTTCTCTGTTCCCTCACCACAATCCAGATTCTTTTGGGGAGTTACCTGTACAGTAACCATACCAGGAACTACTTAATTTATTAAGCTACTGCTTTTCTTAATCTCAGTGGAGATATTTACTGAAAAAAAAGCTACCTATGCAACATTTTCATGTCGTTATTAAATGAGCTTTTATCTCTCTCCCCTCACCACAAATCAGATTCTTCTGAGGAGTTCCCAGTACATTATCCTTTCAACTGTGTAATTACCTTAACAAGCTCCAGCTGTTTTTATTCTCAGAAGGGAAACTCCTTGATATACAGCTGCCTACCCCCTTCGTAAGTGCAGGTCCTAAATGAGCTTTTTTCTCTGTTCCCTCACCACAATCCAGATTCTTTTCGGGAGTTACCAGTACAGTAACAATACCAGGAAGTACTTAATTTATTAAGCTACTGCTTTTCTTAATCTCAGTGGAGATATTTACTGATGAAAGCTACCTACGCAGCATGTTCATGTCGCTCCTAAATCAGCTTTTATCTCTCTCCCCTCACCACAAATCAGATTCTTCTGAGGATTTCCCTGTACATTATCCTTTCCCCTGTGTAATTCCCTTAACAAGCTCTGGCTGTTTTTATTCTCAGGAGGTTTACTGCCTGATATACAGCTGCCTACCCCCTTCGTAAGTGCAGGTCCTAAATGAGCATTTTTCTCTGTTCCCTCACCACAATCCAGATTCTCTTGGGGAGTTACCAGTACAGTAAGCATACCAGGAAGTACTTAATTTATTGAGCTACTGCTTTTCTTAATCTAAGTGGAGATATTTACTAATTAACAGCTACCTATGCAGCATTTTCATGTTGTTCCTAAATGAGCTTTTATCTCTCTCCCCTCACCACATATCAGATTCTTCTGAGGAGTTCCCAGTACATTATCCTTTCCCCTGTGTAATTAAGCTCCAGCTGTTTTTATTCTCAGAAGGGATACTCCCTTATATACAGCTGCCTACCCCCTTTGTAAGTGCAGGTCCTAAATGAGCTTTTTTCTCTGTTCCCTCACCACAATCCAGATTCTTTTGGGGAGTTACCAGTACAGTACCCATACCAGGAAGTACTCAATTTATTATCCTACTGCTTTTCTTAATCTCAGTGGAGATATTTACTGATAAACAGCTACCTACGCAGCATATTCATGTCGTTCCTAAATGAGCTTTTATCTCTCTGCCCTCACCACAAATCAGCTTCTTCTGAGGAGTTCCCAGTACATTATCCTTTCCCCTGTGTAATTTCCTTAACAAGCTCCAGCTGTTTTTATTCTCACAAGGTTTACTCCCTGATATACAGCTGCCTATCCCCTTTGTAAGTGCAGGTCCTAAATGAGCTTTTTCTCTGTTCCCTCAAGACAATCCAGATTATTTTGGGGAGTTACCAGTACAGTAACCATACCAGTAAGTACTTAATTTATTAAGCTACTGCTTTTCTTAATCTCAGTGGAGATATTTACTGATAAACAGCTACCTACTCAGCATGTCCATGTCGTTCCTAAATGAGCTTTTATCTGTCTCCCCTCACCACAAATCAGATTCTTCTGAGGAGTTCCCAGTACACTATCCTTTCCCATGTGTAATTACCTTAACCAGCTCCAGCTGTTTTTATTCTCAGAAGGGATACTCCCTGATATACAGCTGCCTATCCCTTCGTAAGTGCAGGTCCTAAATGAGCTTTTTTCTCTGTTCCCTCACGACAATCCAGATTCTTTTGGGGATTTACCTGTACAGTAACCATACCAGGAAGTACTTAATTTATTAAGCTACTGCTTTTCTTTATCTCAGTGGAGATATTTACTGATAAACAGCTACCTACGCAGCATGTTAATGTCGTTCCTAAATGAGCTTTTATCTCTCTCCCCTCACTACAAATCAGATTCTTCTGAGGAGTTCCCAGTACATTATGCTTTCCCCTGTGTAATTACCTTAACAAGCTTCAGCTGTTTTTACTCTCAGAAGGTTTACTCCCTGATATACAGCTGCCTACCCCCTTCGTAAGTGCAGGTCCTAAATGAGCTTTTTTCTTTGTTCCCTCACCACAATCCAGATTCTTTTTGGAGTAACCAGTACAGTAACCATTCCAGGAAGTACTTAATTTATTAAGCTACTGCTTTTCTTAATCTCAGTGCAGATATTTACTGATAAACAGCTACCTATGCAGCATGTTCATGTCGTTCCTAAATGAGCTTTTATCTCTCTCCCCTCCCCTCAAATCAGATTCTTCTGAGGAGTTCCCAGTACATTATCCTTTCCCCTGTGTAATTACCTTATCAAACTCCAGCTCTTTTTATTCTCATAAGGTTTACTCCCTGATATACAGCTGCCTACCCCCTCCGTAAGTGCAGGTCCTAAATCAGCTTTTTTCTCTGTTCCCTCACCACAATCCAGATTCTTTTGGGGAGTTACCAGTACAGTAACCATACCAGGAAGTACTTAATTTATTAGGCTTCTGCTTTTCTTAATCTCAGTGGAGATATTTACTCATAAACAGCTACCTATGCAGCATTTAAATGTTGTTCCTATATGAGCTTTTATCTCTCTCCCCTCACCACAAATCAGATTCTTCTGAGGAGTTCCCAGTACGTTATCCTTTCCATTGTGTAATTACCTTAACAAGCTCCATCTGTTTTTATTCTCAGAAGTGATACTCCCTGATACAGCTGCCTACCCGTTCGTAAGTGCAGTTCCTAAATGAGCTTTTTTCTTTGTTCCCTCAACACAATCTAGATTCTTTTGAGAAGTTACCAGTACAGTAACCATACTAGGAAGTACTTAATTTATTAAGCTACTGCTTTTCTTAATCTCAGTTGAGATATTTACTGATAAACAGCTACCTACACAGCATGTTCATGTCGTTCCTAAATGAGCTTTTATCTCTCTCCTCTCACCACAAATCAGATTCTTCTGAGGAGTTCCCAGTACATTATCCTTTCCCCTGTGTAATTACCTTAACAAGCTCCAGATGTTATTATTCTCAGAAGGTTTACTCCCTGATATACAGCTGCCTACCCCCTTCGTATGTGCAGGTCCTAAATGAGCTTTTTTCTCTGTTCCCTCACCACAATACAGATTCTTTTGGGGAGTTAACAGTACAGTAACCATACCAGATAGTACTTAATTTATTAAGCTACTGCTTTTCTTATTCTCAGTGGAGATATTTACTGATAAACAGCTACCTATGCAGCATGTTCATGTCGTTACTAAATGAGCTTTTATCTGTCTCCTCTCACCACAAATCAGATTCTTCTGAGGAGTTCCCAGTACATTATCCTTTCCCCTGTGTAATTACCTTAACAAGCTCCAGCTGTTTTTATTCTCAGAAGGTTTACTCCCTGATATACAGCTGCCTACCCCCATCGTAAGTGCAGGTCTTAATGAGCTTTTTTCTCTGTTTCCTCACCACAATCCAGATTCTTTTGGGGAGATACCAGTACAGTAACCATACCAGGAAGTACTAATTTATTACGCTACTGCTTTTCTTAATCTCAGTGGAGATGTTTACTGATACACAGCTACCTAAGGAGCATGTTCATGTCGTTCCTAAATGAGCTTTTT